>NW_027526335.1:125480987-125636074 GCF_048455015.1 Haemaphysalis longicornis | reverse complement strand
TATTGTGTGATATTCACAAGTCCTTGTACCAATCACTTATGACAGCACCTGTACATAGTGCTCTCGAAGTACGCATTCAAGGCATTTTAGATGAACGATAACGTTTGGTAAACAGCGGGAGAAGGTCCCTATAAGGAAGGGTGCCAGACGAGGATACACCATCCCAGCGACATTATTTGCAGTGTGTCTAAAGGGAGTACTTAAGACGTCTGATTGGGACAAATCAGGTATAAGGATGAATGGAGAATACTTTCAGCTACTTCAAATTTGAAGATGACACAATCTTGTTCGGAGTTTGGAGGAAGCCCCGAAAAGAGTTCTACAGCATATGCACTCAGAAAGCTCAGTCCGGGGGTTAAAGGTAAATATAAGTAACGCAAATGTAACTTTAAAAAGACATGCTTATGCTAGACGAGGTGGACGAATATAACTCACTTGGTCAAGTTGTGACTACAGATTCAAATCAGAAAAACCAAATCACGTGCAGAGGTACTACAAGGTGGAGCGCATTCGGCGAACATGAACAGTAGTATACAGTAGTAGTAGTAAATAACAGTAGTATAGCTCCTCCACCAAAAAGAAATTATTCAACCCAGGCGTTCTCCCGGGGCATGAATTTGGCGGGAAAAACTTGGAGACTTACTAAGCACCCCGAAAGAAAGCATAGTTTGCCCCAATGTACCGTGCAAGGAAGAATGATTGTGAGTAACGATCAAAGACAGGAAATGAGAAACGTTTATAAATCTTAATAGCAGCTACGCTAGCGGATACATACGTACGCCCGGCGAGCAGAGCCCGCGCAGGAAGTGTGTCGTGGGGGTGTGGATTTTAACTTTCACCGATAATGACTTAATGAGACGAACTCGGGTCAGGACCTATTGCGGGCTCCTTTGGAAACCACTTCGGATAGCCGTTAAGAAGAAAAAAACAGCCAATGGCGCGAGCGTCACCGCGGGCACAGCCTTTTGCTTTTCACTTTCTGCGTTCCGCACTTCGAAAAAATGACAAAATAAAGTGGAGTCAACATCATGAGCGTCGGCAGGATTTTGTATTGAGGGAGAAAGCGCATTATATGGAAGGGGAACGGGTAAAAGGCAACGGGGTGGGGATTTTGCTTGGGTGGCATTGAAGGGGGGGGGGGGGGGGAGTGCCCTTCCCCCACTCCCTGCCGACGCCCATGTGCCACAACCGCTCCAGCGAAGCTATGGCAGGTTTAAAGCCAATAAAAATAAAGAACAGGGATAATTTCCTGAAATGTAGTGATTAGAGGAAGGTCAATTCGTTGACGACTTTAAAAAATGCGTATATATGTTTCCTAGCCAGTACAGCCAGCCGTCACCTGAGCTTGCTTATGGGGATTATATCACAGCATAGACGTACCTAAAGCATAAAAAACTACCCGAAGTGAAATTAATAAGCCAAAACAGGCCTGCAGTGGTTCAAAACCACGGTGTAGAAAATATTCAACAGAAATAGCCGAAACCGACCTAAAAAGGGAAAACCCGCCAACACGTACAAAAAGCACTAGCTGAAACTGTCCAAAAGGCAACGAAAAGACCCGGAATCCTTTTATAATGCATAAAGATGTCATAAATAGATTACATGCGTGATAACAAATGTTGATAATAAAATATGACAAACCCTTGAAAATGAAAACAAAACTGGTTACGGGATTTGAACTCGGGTAAAAATGCTCGCTTCGCAGGAGTGAAACTACTACACTACGAGACCAAGTGGTTCTGCGAGATTAAATTGAGGGCCACATGCACGTGGACATAGCTTCAAACATGCCCTAGATGGCGCCCTGCATCGCTTGGCTGTGCTGACTACGAAACGCCTATACGCTTAAAAAAACGATATACAGAGTACTAATGATGATAAGGAAGGGGCGATCTATCACAAAATGATAAATACAATGAGCACTGTTTGTAGTCCAGGACAGTGAGGCAAATAGTCATAGCATAGCATAGGAGGTAACAGTATCACAACGCATAGAAGACACCACACAAGGCCGAATCAGAATAGTCAATAGATGAATAGAAGTTCACAAAGACAAACTCGCCGCACAGATGTATGTGCACCACCGCATTGTACACCGGCAAGAATGCACACAGGAAATCGCCGGAGAATTCCGGAGAACGCCTCTCAAAACAGGTATGTCGGTTTCTACCACGGAGAAGAGAGCAATGGTATTTGCGCCAGCGCATTGTTCTACTGCGCGCAGAGCGCCGTCGAGAAACGCCCTTCGATCGAAGCGCCCAAAACTGGGTCCTTTTCTTTGATCTCAGAGCGACGGAAATCGCATCGGGTTAAAGCGAAAAACGGAGCACGTGAAACGGGCTTGGCGCGACGTGCGTGAGAGAATATTCGCTCCGCGAACCCCTCCGTTCCCTCAGCGGAATTGTCGTCGTGCAATCTTCAGCGCTACTTCCCCGAAGGATGGTTGTTCTCTCGGGGAAACGTCCGGAAAGACTTCATCGACTACAAGACGCGGCCTGTCTGTCGAAGAGGACTTGCATCGCACCAAACAAAGCTGGTTGGCTGGCTTGGACTCTGCACAGATGTTATGGATGTGTTGTACGTGCACGTGCTGTTGGAGACGATAAGAGCACCAGAGACGGTAAAGAAGGTTGAGCGCCCAAATATGAATGACATTTCATTCTCTAAAAAACGGTCAGTGTTGATAAATGGTAAAGTAAGAAAACAGCGGAGGCCATGAGAAACAAAATTTTGCTTAGTCTTGATCTTTCTTGAGGCGCCATCCGGCAAGCGTTTGTTGGGATAGTTGCGTTGAAATTTCTGTGCCGCATCGTGTACAAAACCAATATAGCAGGGAGCATTTGGTCTCACATGGTACAGGATCATAAAAAAGACCCTCTAACCCGTTTTTTTTCGGTTTCTTTTCGAAATCCTAAACGCTTTCAGAACGTAGTCCACAAACCGATCCAGTACTTAGAATTGGGGGTCACTAAGTACCTCAGCCAAAAGTTAGTGTGCTAGTCCTCTTAGATAAAAAATGAAACCGGCTCAAAAGATTCTTCACTCTTACCTGAGTCTTAGCGTTCTTTGAGCGCTCGAATCACGTCATTACAGCAATGTGGCGGCCATTGGCCGCTTCCTGTCAGTTGCAGCAATAAACACATTCGGCAGCCACTTAAGAAGAAAGTCACAAAGCAAAGCAGAAACGGAAGGCAGATAGTCGTGCTGCGACAGGAAAATGACGCAGTGACGCTCCGTGCTGCTGATAACTATAGTTTTTACAATGCTTCCAGATGCGAAGGAAAGAGCGAAAGCGTTTATCGGAAGTTTTGCAGAGCTCCTTCAAATCATGAGGACAAAGAACAACGTTCAGTAACTCATGATGTGGCCCCCAAAAAATGAAAAAAAAGAGAGAAAGAGAGAAAAAGAGAGAGAGAGAATAAATCGTTATTCCTGAGCAGAAGTGCTCATTACAGGGCACTCGCCAGGCGGAGGGAATACCTAGTCCGGCCTCTTGCTCAGTTCAAGGCCCTCAGCGGCGTTCTCTTAGGATTAAAGCAATCGGCCGCAGCGTACACCGCTTGATTGCAGCGTCCTCTCAGTGTACTCGCCATGTTTTCTACTTCGACTTTTTTAAAAAAACTATATCGTACTCCTTATAAATATTTCTGTCCTAATGTTTTTTGCTAACTTTTTCTTCCCTAAACAATATATCCCGTACATTTTAAAAACGTAACTAAGGGTTTGTGGGCAACTGATCGTCTTCTTGCCGGCTGATAGCGACAAGTAGACAAGCACAGCGAGCAAGCTGCGTGCAAGCGACGACGCAACGTATTCACTTTTAAAATATCTGAAGAAGTTGCCGTAGCAACAAGAAGCGAGCAAACAAATAATTAGAATCAGAAAGCCGCAAAAATAACAAATCAGTTAATAAATTATTCCAATTGCAAACATGACATTTACAATGAGACGGCGCTGAAATAAACCAAGGTAAGATGACAAGTCATCGCCCCGCTACAAAGGGGAAACCAGTCATCATCATAATCGTCGTCGTCATCGTCGTCGTCGTCGTCGTCGTCATCCTGTCCGCTCAATGGTTGGTTTTTATGCCTGCCTGGCACACGGTTGTATGAGAAAATTGGACCTGATTTCTTGAGTTCCAATGACCATACTCAAACTGGTGTAACTCTATAAACGGTGAACGCCTGTGACGAAAAACAGTGCAGATAATAAATAAGTAAAGCAGGGTTAAAACAGAATACGAGACAACGATGCATTCGCAAAATGTCTTTCCACACTGGAAATTCTGCTTACAGTGATTGTTCAATAGAGCACTCCGAGAGGCTAGGGCTGCAAATATTGATCTAAATCGCTCATTGTCGCCAAGTAGAACGTAAACGTTTTATGCATCAGCAAGAAGCTGATACAGCAAGAGCAAGAAACACAACACAGCTCACATCCGAAAACCACGACAAATGCGCGTAAAAACCAAAGCCTACCCGCCGCGGTGGCTCAGTGGCTAAGGCGTTGCGCTGCTGAGCACGAGGTCGCGGGTTCGATTCCCGGCCGCGGCGGCCGCTTTTCTGATGGAGGCGAAAGGCAAAAACGCCCGTGTGTACGAGATTTCGGCGCACGATAAAGATCCCCAGGTGGTCAAAATTAACCCGGAGCCCTCCACTACGGCGCGCCTCATCGCCTGCGTTGCGTCGGCGCGTTAAACCCCACAATCAATCAAAAACCAAAGCCTGTATACATGTTTAAAAGGCACACGCAGGCATGACTCACGCCATGCCGTTTGTCTCAGTTTAACGAGTATTCTCTAATTATTTTAAGCATTTTTAATTCCCACCCAAACAGGGTTTGAGATATTCCTCACAGCGAAGCAAAAACCTCTCACTGCACGCAAGGTATCAGCTCTCTCAAAAGGCGTGTTGTGTGGGTGTCTTCCTTCGTGGGAAATGTTTACACGCCGGTGAATCGTGTTTTGACATGAACCCGTGTCAGGCTGCCATTTTCTCGAAAATAGCGTCCTCTTGTATGCACAGATGCTTTCACTCGCCGCACGCAACGCCTGAAAGCTCCTTTCGTTCAAAAAAATGCTCCCCGCGCTAACCTCAAACTGTCACCTTCAAGTAAAGTGTGGTGAGGTTTCAACGGACACGTTTCACTTTCATCTTTCTTTAAAAAAATGGGAAGCTAAAACTGGTAAAGAAGCACGTTTTCGCTAAGCCTGAAAGACGCCTTCAGACCTGGCGTCGTCCTTTACCTGGCCTCTACGCCGCGCATTCTTTTCCTGCAGCATACGTCGTCCTTTCCTCGCCTCGAGATGATAGCGCGATCGGATATGACGGGCTGCGAGCCGAAATGAGACGTAGACAAGCTGACGAACCAAAGAGAAACATGCACGACGGAAACGAAACCACTCTTCAGAGGAGCGCAAACAACGCCAAGAGCAGCCGACTGGATCCGCTACCCGCACGGCGCATGCGCAACCCGAGGGAGAAGAAGGCGCCCGGTGTAGAGGCAACTGCGCACGCGCATTGGTGCTTCCAGAGAAACCGCGCCAGCATCGAGGTGCGAGAGGAAGAAGTCACTGTGTCCCTCTCTGCTCGCCCCGGCCGAATCGTACGGAGAAGGGTTTCTTTTTTTAAAGGAAGAAAACGGGGGAGGAATCTTGCTTTTTGAGACAGGGCTGTCGCTTGGGAAAGCGCTTCGAGGAGACGAAACGGGAAGGAAACGAAGGGAACGGTGGGGAGAAAAGAATGAAGGGAGACTGGGGGTGTAAACGCAGAGTGCGAGAATCAGGCGCCGGGAAAGGCCCGCTGCTCATCGAGCTACAGCGGGAAGAAGGGAAACTGGGTGAAGAAGTGAGGAGAGAAAACGGGAGCGGTGGCGGCGGCGGCAGCGGAAACTGTGGCAATGAACGCCTCTCTCCCCTCAGCCGCGGCGTATGACGCTAAGACGGGCGCCTTCGCTCTACACAGATGGAAAGGGAGATGAAAAAAATAGAAGCACTGGAAGTATCGCTATGATGGCGTTGAGAGAGGAGCTGCTTAGGCAAGGAAAATCATCAAGCGAAAGGATTAGCGCGGAGGGCCAGCGTAGAAGTACGAAAAAGGGAGGCAACTTTTTTTTTTCGGAGATGTGAGAAGCCTGGTCATAGGGATGCGCCCGGAAATAAAGTGGGTGCATGGCCACTTGGCGAGAAAATAGTTGTCCAAGAGCTGGGATAAAAAAGGAGCAGGGCAGTTTTGTTCTGCCCTAAAGGGAAATGAAACACGGGACATATATTACACCGACGCTGGCCGGGGTCATGTGGGCGTGTGAACTCCTAGTGTACGTGTAGACGTTGGGCCGCTGCGAAGAAGTCCAAAAGTGACGACGTGGTGACGCCGGCGGAGAAGGTTGGAGGCTGAGAACGCGAGTTGCCCTTGTGATGCGGTTAGAAGCGGGAAAGCACGGGAAAAGGGGAGGCTGGGCGAGGGCGAGCGGGTTCCGGGGCGAGGAGGCGCGGGGAGAAGAGCGCCCTCGACTACGGCGCCCGCAGGGGGGAGCCGAGGGAAGGCGGGTCGGAAGGGAACGGCTCGCCTGCGTCTCGCCGCGGCTGCGAAACAGGGAGAGGGCGCTCCCGTAGTGCAGCAGCGGCGGGACGCTGCGCGTCTGGCGGGGGCGTTCTCGTCGCTGGCAGCCGGCAGCCGCGCCGCGCCGTGTGCGTCGCGCAGCGAGTGTGCGCCGCCGGACCGAGTGTGCGTGCGTGTGTGTGTGTGCGTGCGTGCGTGTGGTCCGGGGGCTCCATCCTCGGACGGGTGTGCTGCCCGTGCGTAGCCGGTGAACGACGACAACACGGGGGTGCTGTCGTGGTGATCGCGGGGGCGCCGGTCCGCGAGGCAGCCTAGCGCACCGCTGGAGCGGCGCAACCCGGGTCCCCTTGGAGCACCATTTCCCGGCACCAATTCGTCGAGAAGTGGGGGCTCACCCCGGTGCTCCGGCCCCGGGTCCCGGCATGTGGGCCGGGACCACCGGGGACTCGGGCCCGGGGCCTCCAGCAGGCGGGCGCTTCGCCGCAGCAGCAGCCCACGCTGGTCTTTGTGGCCGGCAGGGTGCGCCTCAGCAACTGCTCGCCGCAGACCAACACCTCGGCGGCCGAAGAGGCGCGAGCCAGGTAACACGGAGGGGGTGCAGCGACGCACCAGCCGCGCCCCCGGCTACTCTACAACCCGCTCGGCCCGAGCAATCATGCGCTCCCCGCTGCCTCGGTCTACGCGTTGTCGGTGCACTTAGGAACGAAGCGAGCGGTTGGGAGGCTTGGTCGCACAGCGCGAGCCGCTTCCGCTAGGGATACGATTGCATCGTACAGCACGTCATATGCCGTGTTCTATAAACATTGCGAGCACTAAAAATCAAAGGCACGAGACAGACTGCGAAACCTACGTCCACGGCAATTTCTTTCGTTTTTTATAATAGCAGGGACTCCTTTCGATAGCACTGCTATCGCGACCATTACCCTAGAATCAATTCGCATTAAAACGACGTCGAGTGCTAGACTTCTTGGCCCCGGCATCTTTTCAATGCCATGATAATAATTCGACTAATTTGAGAAAACTGACACTATCGGCGGTGCGCGCAGCAGCTCAGTTTTCCACCGTTCCCCTGTTTTACGAACGGGCTTTCGTGACGCGCTTCGAGAGTGACGGAGGTGTCAGAAAAACCGTTGTCATGAAACACTCCCACCGTTTCAACCGTTGCTCCACGCTGTCACGCGACGGCGCGGTTTCGGAACGACCGGTCCACGCCGCTCCGTCACGCGCGGTCTTCGGACAGCAGCTTCGGGGTAGGCCTAGCGAGGGCACAGCGGGCGCTCTCACGTGCGACCGAGGGGGCCTGTGGTGCATGGTGGCTAGGCCTCGCTGCTTCTGCTGCACGGGGGGAAAGGGGGGGGGGGGGGCAAAACCGCTTCGGAATTACAGACGTCATATGCGGAGGCGATTGAATCACACTGCCCCGTGAGACAGTTAGCGCGCTAAACCTTTCCCGTATGCATGCCCCAACAGGGCTTCCGGGCAGCAACGGCCTGAAGTTTGATCTGCTACCCTTCGTTGCTTATGCGTGCTGAGGTCAAATGTCATTGATGTGATCTCGGAGGCTCGCGGTCGTCTTCGTTTCATTTTTCTGATATCTTCGTTAGCCATTACCATTCCTATCGTATTGTGACATTGAAGTATCCAAAGATGCAGCAATATTTGTCGAAAGCGTAGTTAAAAAATATTCGTGCGTGCGCCGATCTTCATGCAGATGGTTATGAACGGTCTTTTGCTGAGATTTATTTTGAGGAAATCTATTTGTACGGGTGTGGTTTGTGAATTTTTCATCGTGTTCAACGCCAAACCGAAAATAGTAGTGAATAATACTGATCTTGTTGTTGTATGTCACCAAGTACCATAAGGACTTCACCTTTCCCCATTTTTCACGGCTCATGAAATAAAACTTTCTTGGTTTGGGTCGAGAAGCAGGTGTTAGGGCATCCACACAGTGGAAGCCGTCCTTCCTATGCGATGCTTTGGTTATTGCTGATCATCCCGTTCGTTTCCCCAGTCGTGGCTCGTTTGAAACATGGGAGCCAATCAGCAGTTCTACTCACTACTCATACCTAGCGCTGGGGTTAAGGGGGGAGGGTGGTTGAGGATTGCTGCCACTCCCATAGCAGCTGGTACAAGGCGCCTTGTCCATGGCATGGAGCAGAATTTTTATGTGGCGTAATATAGGGCGGATTGCATGGCACATGTGAAAGGGTATTGGAGGGGTAGCAAATCAATTAGCAGTCTCCGCAAGGGGATGATTTCGTGACGGTTAAGGATTGCTGCCACTCCCTTTCCATCTGGTGGAGGGTGTCTAAATTGGAGCGGAATTTTTAGAAGGCGGAATATAGGGTGGAATACATGACACATGAAGACGGGTGTTATGTGGGTAGCAAATCAGTTTTCAGTCTCCTCAAGGGGGTGGTTTCATGAGGGTTGAAGAATTCCGCCACTCCCAATCCAGCTGGTACATGCCGCTTGGTTTCGAACAGAATTCTTAGAAGGCGGAATATAGGGTGGAATACATGATACATGAAGAGGGGTGTTATGTCGGTAGCAAATCAGTTTTCAGTCTCCTCAAGGGGGTTGTTTCGTGAGGGTTGAAGAATTCCGCCACTCCCAATCCAGCTGGTACATGCCGCTTGGTTTGGAACAGAATTTTTAGAAGGCGGAATATAGTGTGGAATACATGCCATACGAAGACGGGTTTTTGTGGGCAGAAATCAGTTTGCAGTCTCCGGGAGGTGGTGTTGTCGTGAGGGTTGATGATTTCTGCCACTCCTATATCCGCTGGTACACGCGTCAAGTTTGAAGCCGAATTTTGTCACCTAAAATAGGGCGGATTACATGGCACAAGTGAAAGGGTGTTATGTGGGTAGCAAATCAGTTTGCAGTGCCCGGAAGGTGGTATTTGGTGAGCGTTGAGGATTTCTGCCACTCCCATACCAGCTGGTACACGACGCTTGGTTTGGAGCAGAATGTTTAGAAGGCGGAATATAGGGTGTAATACACTACACATGAAGACGGGTGTTTGTGGGCAGAAATCTGTTTGCAGCCTCCGGAAGGGGGGTGATGTCGTGAGGGTTGAGGATTGCTGCCACCCCCCGACCAGCTGGCACACGCGCCTGGCTTGGAGCAGAATTTTTATGTGGCGTAACATAGGGCGGATTACGTGGTACATGTGAAAGGGTGTTTTGTGGGGTTAGTAGAAAATCAGTTTGCAGTGCCCGGAAGGTGGTGTTTGGTGAGGGTTGAGGATTGCTGCCACTCCCATACCAGCTTGTACATGCCGCTTGATTTCGAACAGAATTCTTAGAAGGCGGAATATAGGGTGGAATACATGATACATGAAGAGGGGTGTTATGTCGGTAGCAAATCAGTTTTCAGTCTCCTCAAGGGGGTTGTTTCGTGAGGGTTGAAGAATTCCGCCACTCCCAATCCAGCTGGTACATGCCGCTTGGTTTGGAACAGAATTTTTAGAAGGCGGAATATAGTGTGGAATACATGCCATACGAAGACGGGTTTTTGTGGGCATAAATCAGTTTGCAGTCTCCGGGAGGTGGTGTTGTCGTGAGGGATGATGATTTCTGCCACTCCTATATCCGCTGGTACACGCGTCAAGTTTGAAGCCGAATTTTGTCACCTAAAATAGGGCGGATTACATGGCACACGTGAAAGGGTGTTATGTGGGTAGCAAATCAGTTTGCAGTGCCCGGAAGGTGGTATTTGGTGAGCGTTGAGGATTTCTGCCACTCCCATACCAGCTGGTACACGACGCTTGGTTTGGAGCAGAATGTTTAGAAGGCGGAATATAGGGTGTAATACACTACACATGAAGACGGGTGTTTGTGGGCAGAAATCTGTTTGCAGCCTCCGGAAGGGGGGTGATGTCGTGAGGGTTGAGGATTGCTGCCACCCCCCGACCAGCTGGCACACGCGCCTGGCTTGGAGCAGAATTTTTATGTGGCGTAACATAGGGCGGATTACGTGGTACATGTGAAAGGGTGTTTTGTGGGGTTAGTAGAAAATCAGTTTGCAGTGCCCGGAAGGTGGTGTTTGGTGAGGGTTGAGGATTGCTGCCACTCCCATACCAGCTTGTACATGCCGCTTGATTTCGAACAGAATTCTTAGAAGGCGGAATATAGGGTGGAATACATGATACATGAAGAGGGGTGTTATGTCGGTAGCAAATCAGTTTTCAGTCTCCTCAAGGGGGTTGTTTCGTGAGGGTTGAAGAATTCCGCCACTCCCAATCCAGCTGGTACATGCCGCTTGGTTTGGAACAGAATTTTTAGAAGGCGGAATATAGTGTGGAATACATGCCATACGAAGACGGGTGTTTGTGGGCAGAAATCAGTTTGCAGTCTCCGGGAGGTGGTGTTGTCGTGAGGGTTGATGATTTCTGCCACTCCTATATCCGCTGGTACACGCGTCAAGTTTGAAGCCGAATTTTGTCACCTAAAATAGGGCGGATTACATGGCACAAGTGAAAGGGTGTTATGTGGGTAGCAAATCAGTTTGCAGTGCCCGGAAGGTGGTATTTGGTGAGCGTTGAGGATTTCTGCCACTCCCATACCAGCTGGTACACGACGCTTGGTTTGGAGCAGAATGTTTAGAAGGCGGAATATAGGGTGTAATACACTACACATGAAGACGGGTGTTTGTGGGCAGAAATCTGTTTGCAGCCTCCGGAAGCGGGGTGATGTCGTGAGGGTTGAGGATTGCTGCCACCCCCCGACCAGCTGGCACACGCGCCTGGCTTGGAGCAGAATTTTTATGTGGCGTAACATAGGGCGGATTACGTGGCACATGTGAAAGGGTGTTTTGTGGGGTTAGTAGAAAATCAGTTTGCAGTGCCCGGAAGGTGGTGTTTGGTGAGGGTTGAGGATTGCTGCCACTCCCATACCAGCTTGTACATGACGCTTGGTTTGGAGCAGAATGTTAAGAAGACGGAATATAGGGTGGAGAACATAACACATGAAGACGGGTGTTTGTGGGCAGAAATCTGTTTGCAGCCTCTGGAAGGTGGTGATGTCGTGAGGGTTGAGGATTGCTACCACTCCCCGACCAGGTGGCACACGCGCCTGGCTTGGAGCAGAATTTTTATGTGGCGTAACATAGGGCGGATTACTTTGCACATGTGAAAGGGTGTTATGTGGGGTGAGTAGCAAATCAGTTTGCAGTGCCCGGAAGGAGGTATTTGGTGAGAGTTGAGGATTGCTGCCACTCCCAAACCAAATGGCACATGACGCTTGGTTTGGGGCAGAATTTTTAGGATACAGGACATAGGGTGGATTACATGTCACATGTATAAGGGTGTTATGTGGGAATAAATCAATTTGCAGTCTCCGGAAGGTGGTGCTATCGTAAGGGTTGAAAATTGCTGCCACTCGCATACCAGCTGGTACAGAACGCCTAATTTGGAACAGAATTTTAGAAGGCGGAATATAGGGTGGGATTAATGGAACATGTAAAAGGGAGTTATGTGGGTAGCAATCAGTTTGCAGTCTCTGGAAGGTGGCGGTTTTGTCTCTGAAGAGGTGTGGTTGGAGGGGGAGGGGAGGGGGGGGGGGGCTGGGTATTTGCTGCGTATGTTTCTGTAGTGGGCGAATAAAAAAACTTCTCAGGGGATTGTCTCGGAAGGGGCCAATATTTTAACTTCATGTGCATGTTCGTGTGTCAATGGAAAACATTCGTGTTTAAATGTTCTTTCTAGAAACACTTTTAAGACCCGTTTGTCCTCATTCAAGAGAGGCGCTCAAATACAAATTTTGTTATGCTGCCTAATCATACTGCTTATGCTGCTTATTCAAGCTGCTTATTCAAGTGCTGTTTATTACGCTGCTTAATAAGCATACTGCTTATGCTGCTTATTGAAGCCTAGAGAAACAACTGGCTGTAAGAGTACTGTAATAGGTTTATTTGCCAAAGCGTGCGCAAGTCTAGGACGGCAACGGCACCACAGGCAGGCTATAAAACGCTGTGTTATGTGCACCCGTCGACGTCATTTAAGTGTTGTTACGTTTGAGCTGGTTAAAAACCGGATATATATATATATATATATATATATATATATATATATATATATATATATATATATATATATATATATATATATATATATATATATATATATATATATATATACATATATACACACACAGTTGGAAAGACCGTCCGATCGAACTTAGAATGATGCTGTAAAAATACGTAGAAATATGCTTTCCAAGCGTTTCATTGCACTCCAAGTATTTCTTTCGAATTCATTGGCAGTGTATATTCCACAGCACGCCTTGTGCCATCGGCTTACGGTCCTACAACGCTGTTCCGGAGATCCCATGGGGTTTCAGAGTTTCGAAAGGCTTTCAAGGGGAATCCTCGGTGCACTCCGAGCCTAGGCGTCCCGTGGGAAATTCACTGCGCTGCGAAAAAGAATATTCGTTGTAACTTCTCAAGTGATTGTAACGAAATTGTTCAAATTTGGACAAAAAAGGGTCTTTATTCCACGGAGTAACATTGGGCAAATTTTTTTGTGCTCTGAATATTTGTGTAATAATTCATATTGAAATAAAACTCCAAACTTGTAGTAATTACAATAGAGTTTATTCAGAAATATGCATTTCTTCAATTAGGCTCTATGTTGATGAAAATAAGAAATTATTTTTTAGGACCAATGTAACTACGTCACCCAATGCACTAAGACAAATAATAGATTTTCAATTGCACGTGAAAACTCATCCAGAAGGTTAAGCTTAAAGCAATTCACTGGCTCTTCTCCTACAGAGTTCAACTAGTTGCTAAACGAAAACACGTGTTCTTACGTTTATTGGAAGCTTAAACTTCACACATATTGCGGAGCACCCTTTAAAATTTCGGCCATTGTTTATTATGCGTGAATATTAATCTCAGTCAGCTCAGCACTTGCGTTCAACATTTTGTTTTTAGTGCGAAGCACTTCAGGAGGCCTGGATTGTCGTTATAACTTGTCCGGGGTGCGGTATCCCGCCGCGACAGTCACGCGGCGTCACGCACCAAAACAGATGCTTCGAAAAGATCACCGCTTCCCCCGGTCGGTATCGAACCTCAGCCCCTCGCGCTACGAAGCCGATGTCAATCCCATTGCGCTACCCAGGCTTACGTTACTCATGTGCAAAGTGTTGGGGGTGATTTTTGCTTTGCGCCGTTGTCAAGGAGGCTGCCGTCGCTAGGCCGCAAATAAGTACATCATAGTATGAAATAACGAAGAAAATTCGAATTAACGCAATAATTACAGCAAAATAATGAAAACTCAGTGCAGTATCTCTTTGTAGGCGTTTTCAAGGGCTGCGGCACCCTCTCTTGACTACTTTCGGTATCAACTACAGGCTGATATTGAAAGTAGTCAAGAGAAGGCCCACAGCCCCTTTGTTGAGTCACTGCTCTGTAATTGGCAGCTTCCACGTTGAGCAAACTTGCTTTAATTTTTCCGTCTGCACCATAATGTGTCGTTTATGAAGTTCGGAAGCTGCGTTTAGCTCAAGCCACGGCGAGAACTCTGCAGCCTTCGGGCATATTGTTACCTTCTTTTTTAGAAAATCTGAAATGCATTTTGGACGTAGTCAACCAGCTCATTTACTGCTTGGTGAAGGCGGTTACCAAGTACTGAGCCAAATTGTGCTTGTCTTTGCGCACAAGATAACTTAAAAACTATGTCACAGAACGATGCGTTTCTTTCTTGGTCCGAGCATTGTTTACTGGCATGAGGGACGTCACTCGAACCATTGCGCTGCTGTTTGCCAGCTTTTTTCCAGTGCCAGCAACAGAATCAATCGATGACCCTCAATTAAATAAACTGATATAGAAGTATAAAGAAGTATCTGCTGCGGCTAGCAAATCACGTAGTCCATCTCTGTACAGCTCTGTAGAGTAATACGTCTCGTAGTGTTTTCACAAACGAAGGAAGGGGCGAAAGTGTTGGTCGGCAGCGCTCCACGGGGCCGTTAGCGCCAAAAAACCTAGTTGACTGGTCCTCGACCCCTACAATTGTATTACTGTGCCACTAATCAAAGCTATTAGCAGCCATGCGCCTGAGTCTTGGAACTAGCAGACGAACATACAAAAAGTATACATGTTCCACGGTTCACTCGCCGAGCTTACTGTCATGGCGTATGTGCCCTTCCGGGGTCAGACATCCGGAAACAATACTACCAGAGTCTTCTCTATTACATCCGGATGGTGACCTCTCTCGCTGTGCTTAGATTGCCTTGTGGACATTCGCGTTTCCGCTCCCCGTTCAACTTTGGAGAGGAGGTGAGCGTATCTTTTGACCTCTGTAATCAACATTTTTTAAGGTCATCACATATGGACACACAACTATGTACAAGCTTATTACAGTTAAGATTAGAATAAGGGTTTTATTCGAATAGAACCCATTGCTTGTGTGTAAACTAATGTGAAGCTGCGCAATAAAGCCGCGAGACCGACTGGCACCTTTGGCACGTTTTCTTTCTGCTTCGATCTGGCGGCTTCCACCATCAATTTTCAGGAACGCACGCGCCATTAAGCCCGTCTTTTAGGAAGAGCATTAAAGGTTTTAAGTTTTGCCCCGACATTCCGGACGAGAAGGGAAGAGGAAGGGAGGGTGGGAGTTGGTCGTTGTAAAAAAAAACGCATGTCGTCTTCGACATCGCCGGCTTTCTTTCTGGAAGGCGTTTCCAAATTGTCAGTGCTAGTAACTTCCCGCCTTCAAATACCCTCTAGAATACGTTTGGAAACACATTCGTTATAAAAATATTTGGTTTGAATCTTCCTTTTTTTATCTTTCTTTTTCAAAAACAATAAAAACACCACACGCCCCTTGTTTTGTTAAGCTTACTGTAACAGGTGATCCCTATTTATACTGATTAGGCGAGATCCCGCAATATTTCGCACCATTATTTTATTCCACACCACTACATTGCACCCCTATATGTAACGATCAACGCTTTGAATAAACCAGTTGCAAGATTGCGCACCGACGCATGGTTTGTGCGTTCCTCGGGCCCTGTCACCCAAGAAAGAACGCAGCGCACACTAAATTTCATTTCAACACCGTATCAACTAGCCTTTTTCGACTACTTCAATGTTGGAGGCATGAATGGTATATTTCTCAAACAATTTCACTCTCTACGTCCCTCCCTTAGTGAGCCCAAGTATTCCGTTCATCGGTTTTACGCTGATGTGCGCCTGGAAAAAATCGACGTCGGGTGCGACGTGCAGGGGACCCCGAACGGAAACGAGTTCGAGCAACTCATCAGTATGTCAGGGCAGCATGGACCGGAGCCGTAATGCCGTATCCTGGAACGAAATTTGATTCCCTACGGCACTGGTGGCAAATTTCTAGACGGTCGCTGGAACTGGGCAGAAGCCCCTCTCACACAGGCCCGCCCCGTCGGCCCTCTAGTCGAGGAAAGCGTGGTCGCTCAAATGGAGGGGGCGCTGCTCATATCAGCTGCTTTCAGTCTGCGAGGATCGTGCTTTGGTAAAAATTAGCACTACTTGAAGCACTACTTGAAAGTATATATATATATATATATATATATATATATATATATATATATATATATATATATATATATATATATATATATATATATATATATATATATATATATACATATATATATATATATTGATATATATATATATATATATATATATATATATATATATATATACTGAACCATTTTGCAATCTTTCGTTGCAGATTCCACTTTTTTTCTTCGAAACAACAGCATAAATGAATCTTACGTTCCTGTCTGCCTTTATTGTGTTTCTCTCCTCGTAAAGCTTCCTCTGCGGACGCATAATAATAACTGAATGGGGAGCTGTTTCCCTTCTTTCACAAAATAAATGTAAAAAAGTTTGCCTCAGGACGCATGCACGAAAAATACAGACACGAACAGGGACAGCCAAAGAATGCTGCGGTGCGCCGCAGTGTCTGGAACGTTTCTGTAAGAACAAAAATTGCACAAAAATTCTGAGGATTCCGGACTGATTCGCAGGCATTCTTACGCCACTTGTCGTTATTCTTCACGATGAGCCACATTTACACTATTATAACGATTGTAGTTCTTAGCTTCGCGAATTTGGAATTTTTTTGCAGATACGGGGCATTACATGGTTGGAGGATTGGGACGTTTATTTTGTGCTTCTTTTCTGTGTGTTTTAGTTGAGTCTTAGTGGCGTGAGGGTGGTGTATAAAATCGGCCTTTTTGATTCCATTAGGTAAGGTCGGTTTTAACAGAGGAGCTGTTTGGCAAAGCGTAATTTTTCTCATCTGCAGTTTAAAATACCAAGAAAATGCCGAGCGGCGACCTCCCAGCGTCCCCGGCGTACGTTTGTCAAGCCAGGCATACCTACTTAGGGAGCTCGGCCAAGATTGGCCAAAAAAATCTCCAACGTTTGTCGTAATCGTGGCGGCACTTGCTCGGAACGAGGAAGATGCGTCGTAGCGTACGCCCCTCCAAGGTGATGTCCAATGATTGTCACTTTAAAAATATGAAGGAAGGTCACACTTTTATCAACAATGATTGAGTAAAGGTCATTGCGCCAGTGAGGATGAAGCGAATCGGCAGCAATCATGGACTTAAACCGTAGGAATAGCCGTGAACGTTGCGTACAGCTTCGCTACCTTCAACTCTTGCGCGGTAGTGTGAGATTTTTTTGCATTTTTTTATTTGTTTTATTGTTTAATCTTCTTTGTTGTTTTTTTTTGCATTCTCCTTCGTCTCAATTTCCCCTATATCAACAAAAAAGAATGGAACTTTTCGCCAATCACCAATTTCTCTGCAGGTACAAGAGGTAACAGGGTTGGTAATTTTAGCAAGTTTTTTCTGTGTGCCTGTTTGTCTACTTCAGTTCTTATTTCTGGATATGGTGGGCTGACTTCGACGTCTGGCATAACGATTAACGTCAAGGTTGGGGTGCAATGTCATCAGCAGGTACCCGCAGCTCGACGTACAACGAGTACGATGTTGCAGAACACATCGTAAGGCTCAACTTGAAGGAAACCCAACGTTAAGCCTAAACAAAAGAAGTTATGTTTACCGTCCCATTTTAAGAGGTAACATAGCTAACCGGTACCCGTTGGGAAAAAAATACTCATTGTGCGTCAAGTTGCGGATACCGGTCGACGGCGTAAGGCTTCGGAGCAAAACTCAGGGCGCATAGCGGATAGTTGCTGCTTTTATTGTGGGTGTTTACCATCAAAGTGGTAAACGCCCACAGAATTTCACATATCCTGAGTGGTCATTTGGAAAATGCTTCGTAAGGAGGAATGTTTGCTGCTGCAGCGCGCGTTGCTGCAGATGCCGCAGCCCGCCGTGAATGCTGTAAAGGCAGCAATTTACAATCAATCAATCAATAAATAAATAAATAAATAACAACATAAATAAAAAATAAATAAATAAATAAATAAATAAATAAATAAATAAATAAATAAATAAATAAATAAATAATAAATAAATAAATAAATAAATAAATAAATAAATAAATAAATAAATAAATAAATAAATAAATATTGTTACCGTAATTATGCGAGAAAAAAATAGCTGTGGCTTAGCTAAGCTCACTTTGAATATGCAAAGCAGAAGCTTTGCTTAGTCTGGTTGAGTATTCGTTTTGGCTTGGTTAACCTTTGATTTAGCTGTATAACCGACCACGCCTCAAAGCCGTTCGGTTCTGTGCAACGCTCACAGAAGGAGGCCGGGCGAACACGGCGTTTCTCTTCCCCGGGCACGAGACGATTCACGTTGCCCGAGATGACCCAGCGCCGTATGCATGGGAGGCCGCAGGGGGTGGTCGGCTGCCTCGGCCGCAGCGGCGTCGGCGACCACAGCTCGTTCGGTGCAGAATCACTGAAAGCGTGGCCTTGTGCGCAGCGCCGACAGCGGGCCCGTCGAATCACGTGATGCGCTTCGAGGGGTGTGTCACCGGGGGTGTGTCTCCAGTCAAAAGGTCATTTGCGCATCATCCACGAATTCGCTCGACGAAAGTAGTTAAGCTTCGCTTTAAACATTCGTATTTAAGACACGATGCATTTACAAACAGGAGGTAACCGCCATGACAATCGCACGGGCCCCTTCTACATCCGCTTCTCGCTTTTCCCACAAAGTACTTGCATGGCCAGCTTCATATGCTCTTTGGCTTTACGTTGGCACATGTCTTCAATGAATTAGGCTATGTACTTGTTTGCTGCTAACATACACTGCAACATTATATTACTAGAGCGGGAGGAATAGGTGTGTACTACAAAAAAATTATGCCCGTAGATTGAATCCTGTGCGCGTACTCTAAAGACTACCAAATTGCTACATTCCGACTGCTTAGAACATACCGCGAAAACGTATAAACGCTTAATAAGCAGAAATGTGGGCTGCGTTCCCGCAATATTCCGTGATTGGTGCAGCTAAACCATGTGCCAATTTTTTTTTTTTTTTTGCTTGTAGTGCCTTCCACAGGCGCGAAACGTATACATTGTAAGCCTCTACAAACTGGAGCGTGTCACCGAACACATGCAGGCGTGATATAACTAATGACGCCAGGCGCTCATACGTGCGTACGAGTCTAAGGGGCGCCTACGTTTCGCCGAGTTTATTTTTTGTGTGCTTAGCTGAACGAGCGTGTGTGGCTAGTTCATGCACTGTTCGCTTTTTTACCCATTTGTTTTCCGCCGGCTCGGGCAATATGGAAGAGAACAACCAGAATTTGTTAACGGCACTTATTTGTAAATTCCTTGTGTTTTGGCGCCTCTGAGAGATCACCAGGTAATCCAAACTAGCCCGCAGCTCTCCAATATATACTGCATGCCTCATAACCCTGGCGAAGAAGTTTCAGCGCACAGAGCCCCAAGCTTTTCTTGGGTACAAATTTATAACGTCAATCTAGAGGTACCCGTCTAAGTAGAAACATTGTCTTCATAAAATTGACTTCTGTTCAAGTAACCAAACATTTATATTTGGTGCGCGCCAAGACAAATTTGCGTACCTTCTAAAAATATCGCTGTGACTCGAGCAACACCATGTCTATAGCTGGAATCCAGCAGAGCGCAGACAAACCGCACTGACTCTGAGGCTCGACGTTTCTTATTGATTCACTTCTCGCGTGACTACCTATTTTTGTTGGCCGAATGTGACGCAAAGAAGCCGCGGTAATTGCTCCTAGAATGCGTTCGGCAGCCCATTCCAGGAGAAATCTAGCGAGTGCCCACCACCATTCTCTCCCGCTGTTTCTTTTTTTATTATTATTTTTGCTCGGAGTGACCGTCACGTCCGGCGTATTCAACTCTGTTGTGGAACGAGCCTGGGCGTGACACCGAGGCTGGCCTTGACATTGTTATGCGTCGCGTCCTTGAACCCGGCTAATGCGTGTTTTTGTTTTCGCGTGGAATGTGTGCGTGTGTGCGTGGATTCGTTGTCCGGTGTGGTCGAATAACTAATCAGATACAGTATAAGGCCGTCGATACGGCGCACAGAACAGCGCACGAACTCCACGCATTGGCTCGTAGAGCAAAGGCGTCACAGTTAGACCACCCTTTCTCAATTGTCTCGCCGTTTAACAGGCGTAATTGCGGTTGCAATGTTTTTGACAGCCAATTAAACCTGACCAGATTAGCTTTAGATCTGCATACACGCCACTCATCTATGCACACTTTATGCCTTAAAAAAGTGATTTCGTCGAACTGAAAAGACCCGCGTGCCTGTCGTTCATAAGCCGCCTTCCCGAAGATGCATCCCTATAAATAGGAAGAGATCATACAGACAGCGCTGCTTTTTATTCCCACAGATAAAATAAATTTCGTATAAGGTAATGTTTATACCTTTCTTCAGTATTCACTGCAGGATGTCCCCAAACGAATACCGCATCTCAATATAGTTTTTCTAACCCGATACAGTTTCGCGTTGATCACGCAACCGACAATTGACAGACCATGCGCATGGGTCGAAGTATTCGTAAGAGTGCGGCCACGTTTTGACAGGAAGTGTTGATATGTATGATTTAGGTATGTCTTAGAAGAGGGCTCACGAACACGGGATAAAATGGTGTAATATATAAAATGAAGTACTCTTTACGGATCATTGTGAAGGATTTCCCGGAATGCAAGAGTTATCTCTTTCCTCGGGAGAGAGAGAGATAGAGAGAGAGAAAATTCTTTAATGAGACCGAAGAGGTCAGCCCTGCATAATGCTGGGCTTGCTACTTCATATGGTTGGTGAACATGTGATAAGGGTTATATGCTTACATGAATAATACAAATAAGAAAAAGAAAAAAAACGAAAGAAACTCCACCAGACAGACACATTAACACACATAAAAAAGACAAAAAAAAGTCACAGGCAGTCACAGGCTGGAGTCGACTCCAGAGTCTCTGAGGAAACGCGCAAGAGCTTTAAAACCCCGCACCGCCCTGTCTTCGCTGTTCCAGGGGCCGAAAAAGTCCTCCATGCTGACAGTTCCCGCCCGTAATAAACTTCGCGCTGTCGTTCGCGCCGAGTTAAAACGGGGACAAACGCAGAACAGGTGTTCAGTGTCTTCTCGTACACCACAAAGCGTACACATAGGTGATGCCATCAGACCGATTTTGTTAAGAAAGGTTTTGTATAGGCTACTTTGAGGTGCAGGTGATGTATAGATTAAACAAGTATTCCCGCGGGAAACGCACTTTGAGAAAATGGAATGACGCCGCAACGTTTATAAAGGGGCCATAAAGAGCAACAAATGGTTCACTCAACGGACTGTTTTGTCCCAACAGCAGCCTTTTCCCAGGCGTACTTCGATTTCTGTTTGTGTGAAATCCTTCACATTTCTTTTTCAGATGATACTCAGACAAAGCGGTTGGTGTTACAAGCCAAACAGTAATCGTCATAAAATAATCCCTTGCGAACGGAAGATTTTACATGAACAGGCGCACGAAGCAAGGAATAAAACAAAAATCTGCAGGAAAGCAAAAGAGGTTAACCAGGGAGCTGTACGGTTGACGGCCATACACATGGGGATGGCGATACGGGGATGGAAACGGAAAGAAAGGCCCGCAGTTTATAATAAAACGAGGAATGGAGAGCGAATGAAAGCTCTCTGCTAACGGTTGGTCTTGTAACACAGTTGTAACCTAACTCAATTCCCTCGGGTAGAACGTTCCTCTGTGTTTTCAAGCTCCAGCACTCAAAACAAATAAACATGACGAGTCATATCAAACGCCTTCGCAAGGTCCATTTTTGCAAGTTCCACTTGCCCCATTTTCTCTGACACGCATTCTAATGTTGACAACCGCCTCGGTGATGCGAATAAATTTTCGCGGTTTTATACGCGAGGGTAATACCGTTAGAAAACCAGGCTGAGCAGGTATGAATGGTTTTGATTCTATATTTCTAAACCGGCAGAAAAAACGATAAATACGTTAGCCGTCGCTTGGCGGAAAGAAGCAGCAAAGAACACCTGGTGAAAAAGGAATGCCCAGATGCGTACCCACTTACGGCTCAGAGTCATTAGCAAAAACATTGACCTACATCATCTAGTGTAAACTCACAAGTTTTCACAACTTATCCGGGTCATCTGGCGTAAAAACGTTACAAGCCATTCCCCTCTGTGGGAGTGAATTACCAGCGAAGCTCTTTAGCACATAACATAGCACAAGAATCAGGGGAGAGGTACAATAATTTTTTGTGTTAAGCGCTAACGGCGGTCATACTTGAAAAACAAAACACAGGTATACACGCACGGACGTTTATTTTGACTCTACTAATCTTAAAGGAGCCATGAAGACAAATTACAAGTTGGGTTTATTAGAAAGACTGCTTAGTTCCGACAACAAAGATACCAATATCATCGCAATCTTCGAACGAATAATGGAGATATTAAAGAAAACGTGTGAAGCCGGTGCGACCCCCTAGCCAATTTTCTGCAACATTTCTATGACGTCACAGAATCTTGTTTGTGCGATAGGCGGCCGCCTAACTGACCCGTCGCGAAGACACATGACTGGACCACTGTAATGGAGCATCTAGGTCGATTTGACCGCATCACTTGACTGCTAACGTGCAGTTAACGCACTGATAATTATGTTTTAGGGCTGGTCCGTATGACGTCACTCTTCTCCATATGACCTCACTGTGGCGCAAAATTTGAAAGTGTTTCAATACTTCTTGCTTTTTTTCTTTAAAAAGCGTCTCTTGCAGCTGTAATGGAGCTGAGTGAGATACTGAATCCTAGTTCTTTGAAATTAAACGAAGTTGCATTTTCTCTTCATGGCTCCTTTAAAAATGGCGCCCATTGATAAGTAAGCAAGTCCCCGTTCACTTCGACGTTGTCTGAGCTGTGCTGATTACCCACCCAAGAAAAGCGTACACACTCACAAGCAGCAAGAAAAGAGCGGGGAATACAAAAAAAAACAACCAAATTAGGTGGTTTACGCTCTGAAGCTATACACCTGGGTTATGAGGCGTGTCGTAGTGGAGGGCTCCGAATCCGCTTAGACCACCTGAGCATGTTTAGAATGCAGAAAAATCTCAACACACGGGCATTTTCGTTTCTCGTCTCCATCAGATAAGCCACCCCCACGGGCGGGATCCAACCTGCGTCCTCGGTCTCAGCAGCACAACTCCTTAGCCACTGGGTCACCGCGCCGGGTGGTGGGAAATACAGCCGCCCCTGTATTGATACAATTGATAGAACATCGGTCACATTACCCGAAAGTTGGGGATTAGGGTCCCACGCGAAGCGCTAATTCTTCCCCATTTTTTTTTCTACCACTGAAAGCTCCTATTCGCACGCCAAATGTAAGAGACGGACTATTTCTTCATTTATCATTGGCGACATTTAAGATTGGCTATTTTATTAGGCTTAAAACGAGCTCCTTGGTTGCCATTACTTAATTTTATAGTACTCAATCCAGTTGCGCGCATTTTGTTTTAACAATTATTGAAGATGCTGTATGTATGCATTGCCACTTTTCTTGCAGTGTTCCACGTGAGTGCACGTCCAGGGGTATGTAATCGCGATTCATTGCGGCACGGAGCAGTGACATCAACAAGTATAAGCTCGCGTGCGGACAGCAGACGCTAGTACGGACGCTTTCTGCACGCGTCCTTTGGGCGCACTCAGTGCCTAACATTATCGATTTCATAGCTGCGTGCTGCGCAGAGGCGCTGACATACCCGGGAGTCGACGCTCACTCGGTGCTACTAAGGAAGTGACGGGCCGTACGTTACAATACAAGTTTTTATATTAAGAAGCCAGTTGGCCAATGACTCTGGGAGCGAGATTTAGTCGCAGGCGCTAAAAGCGAGCGGCATTCCTTCTTGTGATAACCTTAGAAATGGGCGTTGTTTCGCCACAAATCTTTATCCTTCGCTCCGGAAGATGCAGCGGCGGCTATGACCTCGATTGATGATTACAGAATGAACACCTGGATGATTTGGTATTGCTTCATGGCTACTAACAGCGCGCGCAGACGAGAAATTAAGAATAGAAGTTACCGAACGAGCGCTTTCTCGATTGGTGGTTGTTGGGGCCCTAGATTCCTGTGATCGAGGTCATCCTTGCTTGTCAACGTGAACCTCCGTACATTTAGGCTGCTTTTGCCACAGCATACACGATCATGGAAGATTTCGTGTAATTCAGGCATTTAAATCAGAGGCTAAAATCTTTTCCCGCGCATAGGTCGCATAGAAACAAGTGTAAGTTTTAGCGGGATCTCAAGCAGGTTCGAAGTATCATAAAGGTTTGAGAGAACAACACTCTTCTCCCATCAAAGCACTCACTGGACATTTGAAGGTGTGCAATGCTGCGCCTGTCGTTTTGTTTATTTCGGTTTATTTTCTTTTGCACAAACGCTGAGTAACCCACGTCTCGGATTTTTGGTACAGGCCCACCCCATACGGTAGATCGTTTTCTTTATAAACTGCAGCTGAACGTAATAGATGACGCAGTGTACACGCCTTAAGAATTAACGCAAAATTTCAGGCTTCCTGGAATCGCTGGCTGTCGTGACTTGGCTTAGAACGTCGACCAAGTAGCCGCCCCTCAGGTACAATTTGCATATCTGCATAATTTCCGCTCGCGTAATTTGCATTTTCAATTTTGTTAAACAGCAAAAATAGCTAAAACATGCACTTCCGCAGCGCCTACGGCTTCGTTCAGGGGATAAATTAAAAATAAATATCCCGATGTCATGCGATCGCCAGTTCTCAACGGCGCTCGGCTGTACGGCTATCCGTCTTAACCCGCTCCCGTTTTGTGTTTCGTTCCCTGTTTTCTTTGCGCCTCTTAAGTTTCAAATAGATCGTGCGGCATATGGTTTCTCTTGATGGTTTCTGCTCTGGAAGTGCTCGTGTTTTTGTTGTTGTTGTTGTTGTTCTCAGAAGAGGGTGGGATACGGGTTCTTTGTCGCAGCCAATTCTAAGACATTTTTAATGGATTAGCAGCTTCTTGTATATTATGAAATCGATAAAGGCGCCCGTCCTTTAAAGCTAAAACAATACCTACCATTTCGTGGGCTCCATCCTGTGCTTCCATGCGTTGCGAGTTTTTTTTTGCCTAAAAAAATGTAGGGTAGACTGAAATGGAGCTTGACAGAGAGGGATATAACCGACTTTTTTCTTTGTTTTTTTACACAAAGTGGCATTTTACGAGCCGCAGTTACACCTGGTCTCTGATGCGTGCCGTAGTTGAGAGCTACAGAATAATTCAAATCACCTGGGGATCTTCGAGACATCAACACGTCTACACACGGGTGTTCTTGTTTTTCCTATCAGAAAAACGGCCTCCGCGGCCGCGATAGCACTCGAGCCCTCGTCGGCATCAGCAGCACAACGGCTTACACATTAAGTTTTCGTGGTGGAAGTAAGCGATTTCTGATACAAATTTTTTTGCAACTACAGCCGCAACTACGACAGGATACTCTTATCACAGCGTGCCCCCATCCTACCGCGCCCATAACTACAGGAGCGTGTCAGAATGCTTGCTATAGCAGGCATTCTGACACGCCCTCGTACAATGTGTAGAACCGCTACATGTATACATGTAGAGGTTCTATACATTTAACGGTTCTCCTCAAAACGTTGAGAAGGTTTGAATACGTTGTAAGTAGAGCGCCATAGCTGTCAGAATGCTTAAATTGTCTTAGGGCGTTGCTCTTTGAAACACGGCAGATTCGTGGTCTTGTCGCATGCTGTCATAATTTTATTGAGCCCGTTCAATTGAAGAAACTAAATTAAGCTCTCGAAACTTTTATTGCTCGATACTGAGTCAAGACGTCGTGGATGCGATATTGGAAGCACATACTATTACGAGTGATGTTCGCATATACCTTAAGGCATTCTGATGTTGTAAAGCAACTTCTGGAAGTACCAAGTTTTTATTAATTTTGCAAGCTAGGAACACGCGAAAGTTGTACCTGAAGTACGTTAAACAGAAGGCGCGCGTTTAACCAAAGTTAACAGATATCACTCAGCGACCAAGAGCTTACTTATTTGTTTATTTCTGTGTTCATTCATTAATTTATATAAAAAACAAAAAAAAATAGTTTTAAGATATTTGTGAAGGTTGCCTCTGCCTTTTATTTAGCCTTTATAAAATGATGTCCGTTAAAATACCATAATAGGCCAATTCCTAACCCTTCAACTCCTTCTATGTAAAGTCCACTGAGGCTTTTAAGGTCGGCAGATATATCAAAATAAAAATGGATATACAATAAATGGTTCAATGCTTAAAAATACAGGTTTCGATGCTCGCTGTTGCCTCCCGCTCCCCCTTCAGCTCCAGCATTTTCTGTTAAGAGACAACTTCGGCAATTCGTTTCCAAAAAGACAACTTTTATGAATGCGCCATTTCAAATGACACAAGGGTGTGGTTTTCAAGAGCTGTATCATTATTAAGACACTTTGAGCAGTCAGCAACTCTTTCGGTAGAGCCCCAAAGGGCGCAAAAATGACATAACAGAAATGGTAGGCAGCGCGCCTTTGATTAGACAACGCAATTAGAGAAGTACGTTTGTTTAAATGCCAGGCGTTCAACCACCCACTCTGTTGCGTCTTTCTACCGACCATTTTATCTGTTATCCTTCCCTCGTCCATTTCTCCGTGAAGTCATTACCTAGGAGCATTATCGTGGTCCGTCTTCTGACGAACTAAGACCCAGAACCCCAAGTGACAACGAGATCAGGTCCCGTATACACCCCGCACTTCCACCCGCAAACAAATCTTCCGCATTACGAGCAACGATAGCAGCACCTATTCAGCTCCGAATTTTGGCTCTCGCTGCTTTTTCGAATTCGCTGTTAACAGCTGCCGATATCGGCGGCAGCTCGTAACATCTGGCGCTGCTCCACCGACTTCGCTCTCCAGCCCGATGCAATCTTCGGTGATCTTCGCGGCTGCCGCTTCCCGCGCCATTCGTGTGCCATTAAGGTGGATCCGTGGCCTCTGCTTCGGCCGCGGCAGCGGCGAACGTGCACGCGGCTCCGTGCCATTAATCGATTCCTTTTCCCGCGGCCACGCACGCACAAACACAGGCGTCCCCGTCGAATGAACGCCGGGGTTTTCCGCTGTTTGTCAGCGGCTCCTGTTTTCTCATCGGGAGGTATTATCCTTTTTTCTTCCTCTTTTTTTGTTGTCCCCGTGCCCTTCTGTCCCTCTTCTTTTATCAACGTTCGCTGTAAGAGGAAGAGACCAGAAAAGGGCTGGAGCACGGGGGAAAACGAGGAAAGCGCGGGTAATTGTGGCGAGGACGGCGGGGCGCTGGGATGTTTGCGTGACGGCGAAAAGTTATCTGCATCTTGTACCCGGAGCCTGTCGTGCGTGAGGTCTTCCACGCGGTGAGGTGCACGAGGTCGCGCACGAACAAAGCGGTTTGCGACCCGCTGTCGTTTCCGGAACGGGGTTCATTTTTTGGGAGTCGGTGCGTGCCCTTCTGAATCGCCCCTATTTCCCGCGCCTCTCAAGTTCCTCCTATAAATAAATATCGATCAAGAAAATTAAATTTTATGCTTTACGCTCTGAAGATGCAGCCGAGCTAGCAGGTACGGCGTAGTGCGGAGCTCAGGAATAATTGGGATAACACGGGACGCCTCTAAAAAAATTGCTAGACATTTTAGTTATAAACCTTAACGACAAAAAACGTTGTGCACACCTCTGTCTGACGACGACGTCGGTTAAACGCGGAGCTTTCCCGGGGAGAATTCCTTGGTTGTCTTCTTAGTTTGGACTTTGACTCGCTGAGGTTCGACTTTGACAATCACGCCTTGCGGACTTTTGATTGCAGCAGCTTTTACTGACCCTTCTCCGTTTGGTTTCCCCCGAAGAGAAAGCTTCGCGTTCAACTATCGCCGTCGTTAGACAGACACGTACATAATCTTTCTGTATAATTTTGCACGTCTATGCACGCCTCTCTGAATCCAAGCTCCTTCAACAGTGCCCGAAAGGCGCATGACGATGGAGGTTGGCTTCATAACGCGACAGACGCAGGTTCGATTCCGACCACGGGAGGCGTTTCTTTTTCTTTAACTTCACCCACGATCGCAATTCTCGTCATAGAAAATTGACTTTCCTTCAATGCGTTTTCGATGCGATAAACGCCATCACTGACACATAGGAATGACATAGAATAGAGTACAATAGAATAGAAATAGAATAATATTAGAAATGGAAAATAGAAAAAAATAGAAAAAAGTGCGGGTGTAAGCGATACCGCACAGACGCCAATTCCTAGGCCTCTCATCCGTGGCTCTCTTTCTGTCTTCCCGACATGCTTCAAACTCCACCGTGAAGCGAAAAAGGCCGTTTTGTTATATTTGGGTAAGCGGGGGATCGCATGCGTTAGTGGCAGAGATATAAAGAGCCATTGCCAACAAAAACACCAACGACACCACGTCGGGACGAGAAAGAGGCGGCAGCAACGATGGTGACGCAGACGTGATTACCAAGCTACAATAAAACAGAGGCGCCGTGCTCGCGTTGTCTTTAAATCCTGTCTCACAGAACGCGGGCCATTTTGGGTGCTCGGCATTCACTAAGACTTCGTCGTATTTCGATCCAGTCCCGCCCCAACTAGTCTAAAAGAACGGAAGTACCTCGTAATAAGGAGAAGTAATCGTAATTCCCGTAAAACAGTGGCGTACGTTGTTTTTATTTCCAGTTTAAAGCCACAAGAACATCTGTATAACACGGGCGTAACAGATAAACTAGGGTTAGATTCATTCGTATCAAACTGCACCCAGCAATTTAAATGAACCCAGCCACCTAGTCCAAATGAGAGAGAGAGAGAGAGAGAGAGAGAGAGAGAGAGAGAGAGAGAGAGAGAGAGAGAGAGAGAGAGAGAGAGAGAGAGAGAGAGAGACAAAAGAAGGGGAAAGCGCTTAGTGTGACAGACGTTGCAATAAGCGCAGTGTCCAACAAACGCTTGCGAGAGGGACACAGCCGGCGGGAAAGAAATGATGCGCGGTAGATTAACCTCCTCACGCAAGGGTGAACTGCGCGAGCGGGCAAGCTCTGCGAGTGGTACTCCGGGGAGTTCTTCTCCCCGCGAGCAGATCTTTTCGTTTCCCAACCAACGTACGTTAACGTGTCCCCTTCCCGCTTAGCACTGCAAACTCCGGATACGTTCTGCACGGACTGCTAGGTGCGGCTGCTGCTGTTTTTCGGGTCGAGTTTTCTGTCGGGTGAGAATAAAAGAGAGGGCAGAGCCCGGCTAATTGCGGGCCCCGCTGCAATCTTGGGCGGCTCTGGCGAGCAGCTTCTTTTTCGCCTCCGGAATTCCAACGCCGGCCGCTCGCTATTCTTCGTGCTGGCGCAAAAACAATTTTGGTTCCCGCTCTTTGCGCCCCCTTTTATGGTTCTAATTTTAGGCTCATTTCGGGATGGCTCTGTTTGTTTCTGTGCTCTTTTCTGCAGTCGGGTAAGAAAGACCACGCTTTACTTCCGGTGGACCGACGCAGTAGTTTTCCGGATAAAAGGCGGAACAGTATCGCTCTCATTTTAAACGCCGAGTGGAGCATTCATTTGCTTGTTGGAGAAACTGAATCATATAGGCGCTAATAACATTTTGCGCGCTGCAAAAAAAAAGAACAAGAAATAATCTATTAAACATGTTTCAAGCTTCATGGTAGAAGTCTTTTTAAAGGCTAATGTGGCGCTTTTTATTGTGGGGGTATTCGAATTTACGTATAATCGGTTCATGCTCGCCTAAAAAACTTGTTAGCTGTTCCTTATGTAATTATGCGCAGCTCATGAGATCAGTTTGGTCTTCGTTTATCTCCACGATGAGTAAAAGTGGCGTATGGGCTTATATTTTTTTCATTTTAATGCCCATTGTTCTTATACTTACCACTGCACTCTATTTGAGGAGACTGAGGCTAACCTGGGGCTAGATCACACTTGACCACAGCTAGAAGCTCCATAAATACATAATTCGGGGTGGAAGAATCTGCCGAACACAGTTAGTCCCAAACAATAATTTATTTGACCCTTTTAGAGCGGAGTGTTCGTACTCTGAATGCTACGTAGCGCGTTTCAAAATTAGTGGTCAGAAAAATCAATACCAACGCTTTGTACCCATTTCCCGGCGGGTCGCCTATGCTCGTGACAATTGATCGTTTTAATTGTGTACGCGCAAGACCTGTGCTGATATATCATACATTCATACAATATTGACTGTTTATACATTAGCATTCTAACGCTATTGATCTGTTTTTTTATTTATTTATTTATTTATTTATTTATTTAACAACCTTGTTTTTTTACGCGGAAGCTGTATAAAAATTGTCTTCTACGGAACGCTTGCCTGTCGGGGCTTGTTTTTTTTTTTTCTTTTTATTAAAACCAATCATTGAGATTACCGCTGCGGTTTTGTCGGGCATTGCGAAATACTCAAAAAGGAATTGTGGAACAGGCGGGTTGTAACGCTGGATAGACCGGTTTGTGGAAATCGTTGTCTTTAATGCAGCGGACAAGATGTGTGGCAAGTTTGAAAATTCGATGCATTCCGACAAATTCAAAGATTTCGAGCGCTAAATGGGTTTTGCAACGAATGTACTTCTACTCGCTGCAATAAAACAAATAAAACTGCGGTTGTGATTATAGTCGACCGAAGCAGCGGAAAATACCCGCGTTTCGAATAGATAAAGAACTACTATTTTCTGTGAAAAACACCTTTCCTTGAATATCGCAATGAGAAGAGTAGTAGGGACTAGGTTTAAGCGGAAGGGGGTGTATTGTGTATTGTGCACTTGGCAAACAGCATTAGTGAAATTTGCGTTTGCTGCTGGCGCCGACAGTTGGTGGGTAGAACATATTTGTGCGGCGGCTGAATCTAATGTGGAGAAAAATTCGTTCTTCTAGCGTAAGCGTGAGCACTCAAACGCCTTTTGTGAACTCCGCAGCTTTAGTTCCAACTCGCTGCACCTTTTCGCAAACTTTTATCTCTTTCCCCACACAGCTTCCTAATTAAGACGGACACTGAAGTCAAAATACAGGTTGCTCTAGATCGGTAGATTAGCTCACGAGAACACGAATACACCACTCTTTCATGTAGCTTTTTTTTTAAATAAGGAATGAAATAGCAAAGACGCGAAGGCAGTTGCCACCGCCACTGGCTATACCGTTCAACTTGCATCGGAAGTGCTTAAATCGTCTGGCGTTCGAAGCGTATTTCCTGGTTGCCTCTGAATGGCGCTACTCGTCCATACTTTGGGCGGCGCTACCACACTTCAAGCAAGCGTGCAAGCTACGCATGAGCGGTCGGTTCGACGTTAACGTTCGCGGGGCATCAGAGGAACAAGAGGTTTTTCTCCAACAATGCGTCAATACTGGTAACGGGTCCCATGAAGGAAGGTTTTTCTTAGTGGTCCAAAGCAAAAACAAAATTACACCATCTTCCCACGTGGGAACCCTGAGGGCATGCAAAGCCCTTGAGTAGTAGCGTGTTAATTGGTTGTTAAAGACACGTGTAGTAGCGTATTAAATGTCTTCTTTATTTATCGAGTAGTGGGGAACGTTTTTCGGCTTCTCGTTCTCGAAGCGAGGAATCCGCTGTTCGACGCTGGCGTTTCGAAGCGTTGTCACGTTGACGAACGCCATCTGGATCAGCTACTCGCCGCTGGCGTTTCAAAGCGGCTTCTCGTTCTTGAAGCGAGGAATCCGCTGCTCGACGCTGCCGTTTACGTTCGGCGTCGCAAGCAGCCTTGTCTTCGCAGCCTTGTCTTCGGAGGCACGAGACGAGCCGAGCGGCGAGGAGGAGCGGCGAGGAGGAGAGCGGCGTTATCACAGCTGGTTAGAGCTCTTGGAGCGACAGTGTTGCCGGTGTCTTCCTGAGCCGGCACGAGGCGAGCCGAGCGGCGAGAAGGAGAGCGGCGTTATCACTGCTGGCGTGGAGAGGGGGACGAGGAGGAGAGGTGTGGACGCCGGACGACGGCGGGTCGATTCAGAGATGCTTTGCATCTAAAAGTGGGAGTTCGGGAAAGCACGGCTGATTTGACCGAAATTGACCAAAAAGCTCTGTACGTGATAGCGTTGTATTCGGTTGCTTCTATACCACTACACATCACCGCTGCCTCGCTTGCTTCGGGTTCGTCGTGACGCAAACAGCGACTGCCCAGTCGATATTTGCGTCACGACTGATTAGCGTTTTATTAGCGATTTCTCAGAAATTAAGACATCTTTCGGTGCCGAATCCACGCTAGATGGCTATGAAAAGTTTTGACTTCCGTCTGACCTTCCCATAGCCATCTGGCGTCAGACTTTCGGAATGTCAGCCAAACGCTGTGAAGTGTTACAAAACCCATAAAATGGGACTGACATTAAGAGAACGCTCACAAAAAAAATGGCACTCTTCTGTTTTGGGTGTCATTCATTTTCAATAAACTGTTGCTGGAATAAACTTGTCTGATTTGGCAAAAAAACAAAGCTAGATCCTTTGTTTTTCGCCTGTTGATTGGGTCTTCTTTTTTGTAACATTCACTTAGATTACAAGCAGTGTCTTCCTAGCCATTAAAACAACAAAAACTTCTCGCCACACTTAAGTGTATTTACGAGCTTCAATTAAAGCATCATGTTCCCCCCGGAGGTATCTACCAAACCTTGTTTTTTGCTGCATCGTGTCTGCGCCTCCGTCCTGCATTTCGCTTTTTTCGTTATTTGGAACAAGTTACTTAGACAAGCAGAGTGGCTTCCTTTTACGCCAAAACTTCCTGGGAATCCCCGTTCCCTCTGACGGGGGGCGCCTATTTACTCACGTGCCGCCATGTTTACCTGTAAAGCGATATCACGTCAGCGCTGTGTGTACTTAGCTTACTCCTGTTCCGCCACTTGCAACATGTTGAAGTAGCGGTGCTAACGGGCTCGGCTCCTACCCTGAACACTCAGGTTCAATTTCTATAGAAAATCGCACGTTTCATTTTTTTGTTTATTCTTTACAGTAACAGCCACTGTTTTTGTTCCAGACAAGAACAACATGAGGAACACCCAGTTTTTTGCACGCTAAGGCGCTGGAACCTTTCCCTTTTAAAAATAATTGGAGGTATGCTCGTTGAAGCTACTTTCGCTCAATCAGGTGCGCTGTATTGAAGAGATACGGAATAATTTGTACCACCTAGGGTGTCTCACATGCGCCAAAGTCTTGACACGTGGGCGTTTCTGTTGTTGGCTTGTTTTTTCTTTTGTCAGAAAAAAGGTCACTGCTGCCAGAATCAAACCCAAGTAATCGAAATTCGCAAGACAATATTTGACGCATTAAGCCACCGGTTAGAATTATCTATAGCAACCAAAATTATTTTCAAAAGGAAGAACAAAATCAAAAGTTGCAATAAAATTTTGTTGCTCCGCAAACTTGATTCAGTTTATCCGTCTTCGTTTAGCGATCACCTTTCTTTATTCATTTCTTGCATTTGATTGAAGTAAAAATAAACTTCAGAGAACAAAAGCTGTATCCCAACTTGTATAAAAATAGTTTCAGGTGAGGAGGTCACAGAGTTTTTAAGCCCTAATTTAAATGTGAACACACGAAGTCCAGCGCCTACAAAAAAAACGTTCTAGAGTGTTCAAATAAATACGAAACGAGGCACGGGTTAATCAATGGCATGTTCAAAGCACTGATCAAAGCGGAAGAAAGCGCAGGTGTTAGGCCTGAGACCGCCACAATTTATTCATGCGCCTACAATATCCTATTATAAGCGAGTGAAGCCCCTACAAGGACGGCAGCGTTGTCTTTTTTTTACGATTTCAACCGACCTTTTTTCTTTTCTCACGGGGTTTTTTCTGCGCAACGCAAAATATCTTTTGACGGCTTCGCTTGCCTGAAAAATGGCTGGTGTGATGAAAATTGATAGAACGCGTAACGAGCGTTGAAAGCTTCTCTAATGCGGCGTCGAAGTTGACAGCTCTTCTTAGCTGCAGCTGGCTTTGGCAGGAGCGCCAACAAAGAGCGCGCTCACCGTGATGAAGATGAAAAAAGCCCGCTTTCTTTAGCGCAAAAACTCCGGCTAGCTTCTTTCCTGGATGTTCGTACGCGAAAACGGACGTAAACAAATCAGACCGAAAAGAAGTGACGTATCCAGAACGCAAGAAATTCAATTATATAAATAAAACTGTTGGGTGTAACGGGCCACTGAGGCACTTGGGGTATGAGGCTTTTCATATTGGAGGGATGCGTAATAATTTAGTACGCCTAAGTATCGTTGACATGGGCCGTTAATCTCAACGCACGCGGTTTCTGATTTCGCCTCCGTGAAAAAAAAAAAACCTCCTGCGGCCAAGATCGCACTTGCGAACTCTGATTTAGCAGCACAACGGTTTATCCACTTAACCATAGCGGCGGCTCAGGGATTCCGCTTCGACTATGATGCTGTACTTTTTTTTCATTCCTAGACGGCGCATTGCACGACTTTTACTAGGCTAGCCCTGCTGAGAAATAATGCCTGCTAACTCCTCAGGCTGTGAAGTATGCTTATATACATTGTACTATTCCCTTTATTTACGCTCTTATTTATACTGCCTGTAAAATTCAGCTTTTCATTGGTTTTATTTATTATTAAGAGGACCCCTTGACAGTCCTATAACTTGGGGACTTCCTTCGATATGTATTGGTGAAATAAATTGAAAGTGAAATTGAAAACACCGGCGTCCTGGATGGTAGTAAATTTCCAGTAAAAACCCGGTAACATACACACTGAATTGCGACTTCACGTCATTGTCGATGTGTAGGGAAAGCAACAGTCTCAATGGCTCTTTTGACAGGAGGATTTCGCCAAAACCACCGACATCTCTTTCTGAACTCGGCAAGGTAAATGGCGCTTCGCAGTTCCTCCTTCTCTCGCCCTGAGACCATGCAAAGCACCCCTGAGATGCGCTTGGGTAGTGCTTCAAGAATTAAAGCGATGCCCTGGCTCTCCGTGCGAATCGTTGCCAACCCTCAAAAACAGAAAACTATACTCGAAGGCGCTCGCTATAGTGTGTCGTAGCAAAACCATCATGCCTATACCAGCATGACTCCCCCTAACCTCTATACGAACATTTCGAAACAATGATAAACGTGAACCGCACAAGACGGACGCAGACAAAGAGGACTAAACGTGTCCAGCCATCGACCAGCGAGCGCCGGCGCAAAAGTGATCCGAGTTGCGATCAAAAACAGAGACGCGAGCACACATGCGACGTGCGTCGAAGCGAATTCGCTTTGCGCTCGCTTGGTATTCTCTCCCTCTTCTCCCCTACCCCCTCGCTCTCATCCAAGAATTCGTTTTAGATCTTTATCCCGATTTGTGGGTTGTCGGAGAAAACACGTCGCCTTCGTTCGCGTTTTCGGAGCGCTGCACCACCACTGCGATGGCGCGGCTGGAACGTAACCTGGGATTTCTGGGCGGGTTCCCAATCGGCTTTAGCGGTTGTGCTGCGTCGGTTCCCACTTACAGCCCCTTCTCTTTCCTTCACCACAACCGAGCTCTTCGAACTTCTATGCTTTTCTTCGAAGCTTTGCTGCGTACCCTATTTTTCTCCGTGAAAATTTTATGGCGATTGGTCGGTGCGTGCGGAGCATTCAAATCATGTCACTTCTACACGGGCGCAGTTGTTCTTGCAACATTTTTTTAATAGTTGCTGTTCTTGGAGCCCTTTTTTGCATACAGACAGGCGTCCGAATTATCTCCTTTTTTTTATTTCTGCGGAGCCCTTGCGACATGTTTATTCAGTGGTTTTCTTTGTTACTTATTGCGTTGGTCCTTTGTCACTTTTGTCAGATGTTTTAGGCTTTCGGCACCTGAAAGTAAGTTGCGGTACACAGAATAAGTGTGATTCCCTGATCTTATTACCTGGTGTAGATTTCCCCAATGATTTTGTTTAGAATGAAAAAACACGAAGCAATAACGGGTGTCAATTTTAACTACGACCTTACAGTGCCATGAGCTGGTCAGCCAACGCATGACTACAATTGTCAAATTTCCCAGCGTACTTTCCGTTAGATTAATGTTGCAAAATAGCTCGGTACGTCCCGATTTTGTAGCACAATTATTTAATCACTCGTACGAATCTTCTTTAGTAGCCGTTGCACACCGCTCGAAAGTAGATTCTTGTTTTGCCTGTAAAGCGTGCTCTGCCTGTAGAGCTTCAGTGCACCTTGAGGCAGCTACCTGCATGGGGATGCAGGACACAGTCAACGGAACTGCTTGTAAGTGCAGTGCACTTTAGGCGCTCGCCTTGTCCTAGCTCGGTCGCTCGACCCAAGTAAATGGAGCACCAAGGCAGCGTCCCGGGGTAACGCTGTTGTTCGCGGCGTACCCCAGAGGCTTCGAAAGCCAAGCGGTTTATATAGTCATAAGCGTTCGAAACTCGTGAAACGCTGGCGCTTGTCATACATCTTTCCCGTTGTTTAGCGCAAAGAAACTATAGGTACATTTGAGGAAAAATATACGTAATTAACCTGCAGCGCCCGCGTTCCCTTAGCTAAGGACACCCGTTGGGTTGGTTTTTAAGATAGTAAACGTAAAATGTGGCAGTGCAACGCCGGCACGTCCGGGGAGAAAAGCACAAAGAGAACAGAACTCCCGCTGACGCCGTTTCAGGCAGGGGGCGCGCGAGCACTGCGAAGGCGGGAAATTTGATTTTCATGGGGTGGTAGCAGCAAGCGGATTACGGTGGTACAGCCCAATAGGGCGAATCACTGCTCTGCACTTCCGACAGCTTTCATATTGAGTAGAACGGCCTTAATTTTGTTTTCACGTAACGGTGGCAAATATCTACTCTTGCCGCTCCTTGCGGTAAGGTGGAGAAAATTGAGAGACACCGTTAATCTCAGAATTTAAACGACAGAATAAATGTGTATAGCAAAACAACTTCAAATTGTCTCGCTTTAAGTCTTTCCCCTCTAATCGCCCGAAACTCCTTGTTTTCTGAAAAAAAAATTAAAATGAATTGGTTTTTTCGCATCTAAGCTCAGCAAACTGAGAAAAAATGATGACGCAAAACGAACGACTTCCGTTTTCGTATGCCAACTCTCTCACACCCACTGAACTCGCGTGTGCAAAACATTTTTTCCCCTCCTAGATAAGCATTCTTTGGGAACACCTGGAAGAATTAAGGTTGTTTTTTTTTCGTGAGAAAGTTCTTCAACCCTGAACAGTTGAATTGTCCTACTCCGTATTGAGCAGAATTGCCGTCAGCGCGCCGTGTGGGGATGGTTGCAGGTATGCGGCGGTCTGACGCTAAACCTAACGTTACACTTTGAGGGGTCACGTTGTAGAATAGTACCCGCAGCTTGAGGTACAATAAGTTTAAGCTTAACTATAGGGCTGCGAACCAAACGCTAAGCATAAACATACGCCTATCAAGGGCAGTTGGCCAAGGGTGTTAGTCACAGTAAGAGGAATACGAAATGCACAGAAAGAAAGTGTGATCACCACGCGTTCGCGCCCACATCTTACGCCGCACAGGCGTGTATGTCCTGTGAAACTTAAAACAAGGTTACCAACAGTGGTACATGCTCAAATAGGAGTATTAGAACATGATTTACTGTAAAACACAGAAAATCAGCTGATTTGTTTTAGTCCCTCCAGAAGTTTAATCAATCAATCAATCAATCAATCAATCAATCAATCAATTTAACCGCAATCACTAGGAACGTAGACACAAAACAATATGTGCGTGCTCTGAATCCTCTGCGCGTACTCTGAAACCTAGCAAAGTGCTATACACCCACATGATAGCACATACCGGCGGCGGTGCATTGGACAACGCTTTATAAGAACGAATGCACAGTCATGGACTACTGAAACGCGAACGCGATTTTTGTGCATTCAAGTAAGGCTGACGCGTCGTAATATGGTTCTTATTGTGTTAATAATATGGTGTCGTAATATGGGGTCGCGTCGTAATATGTCGCATATATGGTGCTTCCGCACCATATTGCGTGGTTGGCAGAGCAAAACTATGTGTCATTCTTTTTATTTGTCGTGATCATTCTGGCAAGTGTCACCATTCGCAGTTTCAGGCCTCATAAAACGTCCTAATGCATCGCGATGTCGTTCTCGTAACCATATCTGTCATCCACACCCAAAGACAACAACACTAACACCCCAACGTCGCCTAGAAATACAGCTTGATGTTGTCTCGTATAAATCTCGGTCAACCCTATCCGAACACAACAAAACAATTGCCCAAACATTTCCTAAGAATGTAGCTTGAGTTTGTCCCGTAACGATATCTATTAGCTTGTTCGAGGGAAAAAACCCTTTTTAATAAAAGATTTAACAACAACAACATCTAATGACAACAAAACAAATACCGGAACACCGCCTTTAAATGCAGCTTCTTGCGGTCCCGTAGGGGTCAGCCACACCCAAAAACAGCAAAACAAGACGTCCAAACACCGCCTATATTTCGGATCTTTGTTGCGTTTTTTTATTCCCCCGTTCCGGAACGCGGATACTGCAACGTCACTCGCTAACTCGGCATGATCTGGGTCGGAAATTGTGTACTAGCAGAACCTAAGGCCACCGAGCACTACATGTGTCGCCCCGTAGACTATGAGACGGCTGATCTGCAGAGGAATCACTCTGCATGGCCAGGTTTGTAGCCTATGTATTGGCACAGCCCAGCTGCTGTCTTGATCGTAATGCTGATCAGGTTGCTTCACCGTTGTGCCTAAGCATTTACACTTTTATATACGAGGTCGCGAACAGCAACGCATCGCACCACGAATAGGTAAAAAATGCTTGCGCGGCGCAGCAGCCCACTGCAATCGAACCGCTGACACTGATCCACACATCAAAAATCGACGACGAGCCGTAAACACCAGTCACAAACCCCAAAAAGCCTAGTCACAGGTCCGGCCGGCTGGCATAGCATTCTGTCGTTCCAGAGTGAAGTCCGTGCTGCATTGTTCGTGTTTGATGCTGAAAAGCAAGAATGTAATGGAACATAACATGAACAGTTGAATTCACGGTATGTTTTTACTGAGCGTTTTCAAGCTAATTTCATGTGCACCCTTTGCGTATGATATCAGCTATTTCTGTTTGCAGTCATTGTTTTCGGCTGCCGCCCGTGTCTGCACACTTCGTTTCGGGAAGAACCCAGACCGAATAAAGCAGGCTTTGCTCAAACTGTTGCTTATAAATGTGGCAGCCGCGGCGGGCTATATAAAACGCGGCATCAGGGGGCCTTACCCGTGCAGTTATAGCAGAATTATACAAGGATTCTAAGCCTCTTGAGCTTGTTTCTTTTTTGAACCACATTTGCATGACTCATGCAAAACACGGACGAATAAAAAAAGTATAACGTGTCAAGCGTGCATTGCCCGCCACGCAATTTACTTGACTGTGACGTGCATGAAATAACCACATTACCCAACTCTTTCCGCCCGCCGCTCGCCCCTTCCCTTTCTGTCTTACCAGGGTCCTTCATTCCCCTCCTTATGGGTGAGCACAATTTCCCAAGAGGAATGGAGAGCTCGCCGTCGTTCCGTCGTGTTTGCCCGAAGCTTCGTCTCTCGACGCCCGCCATCTTCACCCCGTTCGCGGCAGCGGCGTCGGCGCGTGCTGAGCCGCCAACGACCCATCCATCGAGCCGGCGAGGAGGCTGCAATTCCGGCAGCATTCTCGCGCGATCACTGGGTGGCTGCTTTATTCGCGAAGGCAAACCGAGCCCGCCACGCAAATAGCACTCCCAAGCAAAAACTATTGGGAAGAAAATGCGCTGAGAGGCGGAAAGGGAGACTGCAGTGGCGGGGATGACGTTCTGCATACAAGTAATGTTTATCTTGACAATTTCCGGTCGGAAAGGGGGCAACGCATGCGTGCAAACGCCGTCGATGAGCCGTGCAAGTAGCATCAATATTCAGCGCTGCTGCTTCGCCCTTTCAAGCTGCCGTTTTTCTCTATCGGTCTGTAGCTGTTAGGAGGCCTCTTCGCTGCGGTGAAACGATCTCCACGCTTTTAGTGCTGCCGCACTCCGGCCGCTGCCCTTCTCCTGCGTTCGGGGCGATCACGGCCTGTTTCGCGGTCGTTTCTTGAAGACGATGCGCGAACCATTACACCTCGTTATGCTCCCCCCCCCCCTTCCCCCATTTTATTTCTTGCTTAGAAATTTGCCTTTATTTGGCAAATAGTTTTCTGTTTCGGAAATTTTCGCCGGCATTTGCAAATACGCCACTAGCAGCGCAAGGTTTTGGAGCGAAAGCTACAAATTCTCGGCCCTCTTTGTAAGTGTCCCGTAAAAAAAGTGCTTTCGGTCCCTCATCGCGCCATAGGGCCCTCGGAACAGGACAAAGAATGCGAAGTTCTAATTCCCCTCTATCACAGGCACCTCTGCAGCCGCAAGGCGGGAGTTGCACGACATCCGGAGCCCGGTCCAGTGTGTGTTCCTTCATGTGCTGGCACAGAGCTCTCTTTTCGAGAGCGTTTGCCTGTCAAGATTATGAGAGGGCCGAAATAAGGCGAGCTCACAAACCCCCGTCGTAGTTCCACGGAGTGAGACATTTGAGGAGCGATACCCCGCATCTACTGTGCGAGTGTGTCGGGTAACTATAAACCCTTAACGCCGTGACCCTAAATGTTTCTGAATGCTCCTGCGTCTTTGGCACGGCGAACAATATTTCCCACTTTTGCAGCGGCTATGATTTAGAATTTTCCGATTAAATGTGTGCGCGTTATTGCACTGTTTAACGCGTCCCAGCCAATTCATAGGTGGCGCGTGCGTCGCCTAGCAGCGCACTCCTTTGTGTTTTCTTATTAAGAAGCATGCGCTATGAAACACATCGCAGTCACGTGGGTTTAGGAACCGTTTTGCTGCTACAGACGCCCGGCGCTAGCTTTTTTGCTCAATGAACCATTTAATACTTTCGGATTAGTGCGAAGTATGCTAATTACATTTAAAAACTTTGATGAGCCGGAGATATCAGCCTGGGAGACAGAATCGACATTCCTTGGACTTCTGGTCGGGGATGTTTCGAGGCATGTGCCACCCACTTTTTCAGCTGGCTACTCTGAGTGGCGATTAAAAAGGAGCGAAGCAGGTATGCTCACAAACATAATTCACAAATGTTGAGAGTCGCAGGAACGCAGGCGCGCATGGGAGTTAAACGGTCATACAATCTGGTCCCAAACCATCGTCGTGGACAAGGGGCACCGAAGCCCTCGTTTCCGTGTCTCAGATGGCGCCGACTTCCATGTAACGAGAACGTCGCCCAGTTTCAAGCATAAATTTCAGCCTATCTCCTAACATTATAAACCAAATTTTGCTTCTTCACTGTACTGTACCAAAGGGGGCTGGGGCCTCTGTCAGGCTTTGTAGCCTTTAGTCCCAGCCTACCTCCTCGTACTTCTGAAGAAATAAAATCTTTAAAATCTTTAAAATCTTTAAAATCTTTAAAATCTTTAAAATCTTTAAAATCTTTAAAATCTATAAAATCTTTAAAATGGTACCGCCGTTGTGTGTTGTTTCGTACTGCTCGTCTGTTAAAAACAAAGCATTATTGTTTCCCTTCATCTTTATCTGCACTGTTCTCGCTTCTTCCCCGAGTACCACCCACACAATTGTTAATTCTTGAGTTAGCTTACTTTTTCCCTGTTATTTTACTGTTCCTATTCAAACACAGGCAGTTGTTGAAGGCTTTGTACTAGTCTTCACGCTATACACAACACAGCCCAAAATTAACGCAGGCGAACGGGCTGTCTTTCTTGCCGTTTCTGGCCGCATGCGATACTGCGCCGTAGCTGTCAGCCAGCGCCCGGATCAATACGTTCTGAGAATACCGGTAAAACTTGGTTCATGTTTTTTTTTTTTTTTTTTTTTTCGGTCGAGCCACTGGGCTTCTCGCGCGGCGCGGGTGAGCCTATGAGCGTGCCCGAGATGTGAATCACTCAAAAGTTTCAGCGCTGCCGCTGAAAACCTCCGCCATCAAGATGGGTATAGCGTTTTTTTTCGGCGAACGCATGTTGCGTCTCGTGCTTGATGCATGTGCGGGTGTTTTAAAACGCAATAATTCAATTTAAAGCCGGCAATTTTTTTTTAATCTCTAACTTTTTTGGAAGAAAGCTGCACGCCAATTCTGAAGTACCTGATATCGGGAGCTTAAAATTTTCGAAAAACCTCTGCGTACGGGGGATTCTCCGTGTGTTTGAGTTTGTGTGGGCGCGTGTGTTGCTGCGTGCATAAAATGCGTGTGTGTATTTATGCGGGCATGCGTCTTTTTACGCGTCGGTTGTGCTTCCGCGAAAAGAAAATGACGTTTACGCTAACAAAGTGGAGATATAGTACACATTAGCTACGGCAAGGAAGAGGAAAAGCTAAAAAAGATCTAGCGGAATGACAGCAAAACCCTTCTGTCCATCTCAAGTCGAATTGTAAACACTTATGTTCTATTCGTGTTTTCGAGCTAACCTTCGTGACTGTTGAGGCAAAACGTGCGTAATTTTGTATAGTTCGGAGGCAATAGCTTGCAACGTTGTGTTCTCTTTGCTTACACATTTAAGATACCATATGACCTAAAGATTATTCCCAGGTACGCGCGACAGTTTATGCGGCTTTTGCGACCTATTTATACACCCAACTCATGAAGAAGGCGGTAAAAATTCTATAGCATGTAGAGCTGAGGTTCGGTTGGTTGAACCTTACTCGTTTTTCATAGAAACAGCGATGCAGAAGACATTGCTGTGAAACAAAAAGAAACAGACTTTATTGGGGACAGAGGCGGCTCTAGGTTTATTCCGTTTAAAAGAGTGAACAGCCTACATATACCTCGGAAGTAACGGTGGCAGAGGAACACAACTGCATACACCCGAGAAACTCTTGCTATATGTTACTCGCGCAGAAATCACGGCGCTGCATCTTCGAGCTTTTATCTGTTTCTTGTTGGGGTCGCTCTTTTCGTTTGCTACTCCTCGTCGCCCAAAACACGCGTTTATCGCCTGCCACAAGCAGACGTGGTCTGCTAAAGCCTTGCCTGGTTATTTTTTTATTACGCTATTTGCCTCCTCACCATGCATTTTTTACTCCCCTTACCACCAATCGATGACGACAAGCTCCCTACCAATCGGTGGCTTCCTATTTTCCTGCCCTCTCCTACCTTCCTTTTCTCCAGTGCGCCAAACCACTCCCGTTCCGTCGCCAATTTAGCGCCACTGTGCTGCCGGCAATCGTGTGTTTTGCATCCCGTCGGATCGTACCGGTTTCTACGTTCCAGGCACGGGGCCGTTGTCTGATGCTTGCTCTATTATTAAGGAGTTTTCAAAAAATGTTTCGTTTTAAACGCTTTCCTGGCTTCCCCTTGAATTTAAAATAAGGGTGGAGTAATTTATGAGTTCATTTTGTCTACTGCTATTGCTAAGAACATAATGCACTTCATTAAACATTTAACTTTGTTTTCGTAGCAGCGGTGGCTGGGTGGGCTAAGGCGCAGTGCTTCTGAGGTCAAGGAGAAGGGTTCTATCTTGGTAGCACTTCTTTTTGTATGTTTATTGCGTAAGCGTATCAGCCTTATCTGCCAGCTTCGCAGAAAATTCGTGGTCTGTTTCGTGAAGCCTCTTGGTACTTCCTTGGGAGTAATTAGTAATTTCTCTCAGGAAAGGCTTGATCACCACGTTTGAGCTTGTGTTGGCACATGATTCTTGTTTCGAATTTCTAGAGGAGGACCGTTTCGGCCATAATGAGATCCACCTTCGGCTTGCCAAATAAGGTCTATCTTCGACAATCAAACGTTGTCATCCACCAAGGTGGGTGCTAAATCGCTGCAAACCAAACGTGCTTGAGCTTTTTCGGAGACTCCGCACTTGACGAGAAATTCGCTCCTCTCCTCAGTTGATAAACGTTTACACTTGGGATTTTTAAAGCGAAGCTGTGTACGGCTAGGTTTCCGCGCGTTTTTGTTCTTCGTCGGCGAAAATCTCTTGAGCAAAAGCGCCTTGCGCGAGAGCCAACTTTATCGCAAAAGCCCAGCAGAAAGAAGCTGCACCCTTCGTTTTATCAGAACTTTTTCCCGCCAAAATTACGTGACAACGGGCCGCTACGATGGCTCTATCATAACTCCAAGTTTCATTGACTTGTAGTGCTTGGTTCGCAGTAAAGTTTTAAGCGTCCATACATGGGCATAAATGTGAGGAGTATGGTTACATATATTGGCTGCAACTCTGGAATCATTGACAGTTTATTAAAATCAGGTACGTAACAATTGGCTGCGAAAACGATACTATCATTACACCGAGTTTCATTTCCGTGTCGTGATTAGTATTTTCCAGTAAAAGTTTAAACGTTACGCAATTACCGTTCCTTCTCAAAACATGGCCATCCATGGCGGGAGTTTGGTTGCAGATAGCGGCTGTAACTCTTGTTTCGTCAAAGCTGTCCAAAACTAATAATATGACAATTGGTTGCTAAGACTACTCCAACATTACAAATAGCATTACATACTTAAATCAATACACTCACACTCACGAATAAAGCTTTGCTGTACTTCAATCTTCACAATAGTGAAAGGCCTCCAAATATTTCTTCAACTTCAAATTTACGGAGAAAGCTGTGAATCTTTCAACTTTAGTTGTGCTCCTCTGCGTTTCAGTGAACATTATTGTATTTCTAAACACTTGTGTCAGCTTCGATGCGTTCACTCCTTATCAAACATCTTGAAAAATATTTCTTATGTCCACTTAGTTATATTTCTCCCGTTTCATCCACATCTCAACATCTGCGAACGACTTTCGCTACTCTACAAAATATGGCATGATCATACGCCAACTTTTTTTGTCAGCCAGCGTCTTCTTTAAGCCTCAGAAAGCCAGCCTTGTAGGGTATTCTGTTTTCATAATTGTCACCGCCTTTCTCTTTGTCCTGTCATGACTACAATAAAATAAATATGTTGTTCAAACGTCGGCTGTAACTCTTCCTAACTGTCTCCGCCCTGTTCACATACGCCAGTGAAATCCACTTCTCAACAGCTACGGCAGTGAGCGTGTTACGTACAGGTATGGCATTATTGAGGAGAGTGCGACGTTGATGCCACGGCACTCTCCTTCTTGAGAACACATCTGCAGTCCGTTCTTCCTAGAGAGTCTACAGCGCGTCACTCTTACAGTGCGAGAGCGAATGGCTCATTGAGCGAGAAAGCTGGCGTCGGGGGCGTCGGAATCAGTAAACGGCTCCAGCACTCACATGAATAGAAAGCCTTCAGTAGCACGCGATTCGCGTCATTAAACCGCAAAATAATGTCCGCGCCGCTTGGGAATGCCTGTGAATGCGGAGAGCCACGTGGAAAGCGGCCACTTCTGCGGCGGTCCAATGGCAGCCACACGTCACCAAGCACAGGCCGCCCTAGCCGCACCGAACGGCGCAACAGTCACGAGTGACCCAGACCACCCTGTGAGACAGTAGAATTATCAGCAATATCGCCCAAATTATTCCGGTCTACAGGAAAGATGCTAACGCATAAACTCTAAAAAAGCAGACACCAAATAAATGGCAAAACTGGACAACTTAGCCAGCAGGAAAACTCAAAATCATTACGCCAGCGCAAAACTCGCATGAGCCTGCCGCGACATTTAACTGGACAATAATGGTGTCACATTCACAACTCATAAGAAGAGCTTGGATATCGTCGGACGTTTTTTTATTTTTTATTCTTTTATGGTGATAGAGATTGCCGTTCCGCTCCTTCTCCGCTTTGGTGAGGAGCGGGGTGGCCGTTGCTGCCTCTTGTGGTTTGATAAATAACTGGTTGTCATTATGAGAACGGGTGATAGACAGCTTCGCTGGTTCTCTGTTTGATTAGAAATCGGTCTAGACCATTTTACTTTATTTTTGTACACTCGGACCTTTCTCCCCTTTCTTCTCTTTTTCTGTTTTTGGTTTAATTCATTATTCTTTATTTTCATTTTTTTTCTTCCTACTACAACTTTGTGTTTCCTTCTTTCTGCTGCTGCGGGCTCTGCCGCTTTCTTTTACGACATAACGTCCACTTGAGTTTTGTTGTAATCCTTGCTTGGCGCATGGGAGCGCGTGGTTAGGGTACGCGTTTTCTTTGTTAACAATTGTTAATTAGCTGGCAGGAGAGGCAAACAAATGATAAACGAAACGACTAAAAATGCTTTCACTGTAGCTGCACTCGCTTTCTCAGCCTGGGGCTCCCTAGGCCATCCACTCGTACCTCTACTATTTTTCCGAATAAGTTTCGCGCGCGCTCCGGAGGATCGCGTCAATCGAAGATTTACAACTTGGGCTCGTTGTGCTACATTACCCGTCCAAATTCGTCGAAGTAGGCGTAAAGATAGGATAACTGCGGAGAATAAACGCCGTATTTTTGTCTGTTACACTTTTATAGTGCGCCATCTATCAGTGCGGATAGTGGAAGGCAACACTTCACGGCTGTGTTATGCATCAAATATTTTTGCATGAATTTCTACGTATGCTTCCATCTACCCAGCTTCAAGGGGTCTGGATGAAAATAAAAAGAACATTTACCAAGCTTATTGCGCTCCAGTAGCTAGATGTGCTTTCTTCGAGACACGCCTGTTCAGTTTCTAAGAAATTTGGATCTTCAGACAGCACTTTTCGAGAACTCATGCTACCATGTATACTGTTTTCTGCTTTGCCTCCGTAACAGCCGGCTTATGGCGCCATCATTTCCGAGCGCTGTTCAACAAACTGAAGAACATATGTGTCTGGAAGCCGTCTCTGTCGTCTGTTTTGCTCCGGGCCGCTTGCAATATCCACAATGCGACCAACATTTTTTTTTAATGCGTCACTAACATAAAAAGCGAAATTTTGAAGGAACTTGCTCAGTGGTTTTACGAGCAGAAATAGAAGCGTTCTCAATTTAGCTTTTGTTTGCACAAGAATAAAGCTCAGCATTTCTGGATCGAAATGTCATTATGTATTACAACCCAAATGTTTTAAGAAGCAGCACTGTTTTTTTTTTTCAACGCTTCAATACATATCATAGTTCGAACAGAGCATGGCGTCGAGTAATGTACATCAGTAACATCAGGGGTTTGATGTAGCGAGTGACCGCAGTGCAGCGTGACGCCCTGCATAGTCGTTCAGTTTCCACGACATTTTACGGCAAGTAAAGTAATTGAGACAGTAATAATTCATAATTTGCTCCATATAGTGTTACCACCAGAATGCGCTAATCGGTTAGCAAAGCAATAAACGTGATAGTACTGCTCAGGGCTATTCACATGACGGAAAAATCGGCCGTGTAGCTCCTACGAGAGCGCACCACGGGACCCCTCCGTCACGGTTTCTTGCCGGCTCGCCGCTCTGATCGGAGGACGGAGCTTTTGCTTTCGAGCTACAAACGATCCTATCCTTGGTGGCTGAGGCGGCGGGATTTCATTGTCTCATCGCACAGCTGCCGCGATTCAATTTCTACAGCGATTCCAGGCACTCTATTTTTGTTGCTAGTTATTACACTGGACGTGAAAAAGCGCCGCGCACATGACAGGCGCACTGCGGGAGCCGCACTGTTGCTGAACATGCGGCGGCTACGGCCACGAAGTGACGCAGGCCGGCGCAGGTAGCTCGAGCGATAGCTTGTTACCGCTGCATTCAGTATTTGGGACTCAAGTCCCAAACAAAGCTGCAGATACGAGAAAGGAGATAATGATGCGATGAAGAATTGCATTAAAAATTGTCATATGCTCGGCTTACGAGATCAGCAATCGAATATCCGTCGGTCGTAGTGTCAAGCCTAACATCTGTGGGCGGGCCTGTAGGCAGGCTCCCAGCGCGCGTCTCGCCACCACTGCCTCGCGCGTCATTCTCTAGCCGCGGATGTATATATATATATATATATATATATATATATATATATATATATATATATATATATATATATATATATATATATATATATATATATATATATATATATATATATATATATATATATATATATTGTCACGAGTAGACGATGAAGAGGGCAATGTAACGCGGCTCGGTGATCCCAGCCTACGACGACGAAGATCTGTCTGTGCGTTCTGCCTGCTCGGGCTCTGGCTTGGCCGCCATGTAAATAATCTGTAAATAGATCGTTCGACTGTCTCATCGTTCATGTCGTCTGTCCTGCCGCCACGTTACATTTTGGTGGAGTGTGCGGGTCCCTCCCCGTGCTGGCCGCAGCTGCACACCTTCACCAGTGTTGCGTCCTGTCAAACAGGGGCGCCGAGAAGTTTTCTTGGCGAAGACGCAGTGCAAAGTTAGGCACCTCGCCTAATAAGGCGAGGTGCCTAACTTGCCAGAGGAAACACACAGAGAGCACCGGTTGGTGGCTAGCAATATGGCGACCAAGAACCGAGCACACGAGCCACTAGCTAACGCGCTCCTTCGTCGTCCTTTGCTGTGCCCATCACACGGCACGTACCCACGCGGGGGATTAGCATGTCTGTCCTACTTAATAATGCTCTCATCCCACAGACTGGCACGTGACAATATATATATATATATATATATATATATATATATATATATATATATATAGCGAGAGAGAGAGAAACCCTCAGTAGTTTTGTGTCCGTATTTTGTGTTTTGTGCTAACGTAAGTCGCTGCATCGCCGAGGAAACCCAGACCGCAGTAGACCGCTCAGTAGACGCGCAGTAGACCACTCTCATGGTTGGAGACGAATCAAGGCAGGATAAAGGCGCGGCTTTCCGCATTTGCTGTGGCGCTGGTTTCGCGTGACCCGGAAAAACAGCGGCTTGTTTCGCTGAGCAAAACGAAGTTCCATCTACTCCCGGTTAATCGGCAATTCTTTTCCCCTCGCGGAACATGTCGGACAACGTGTTGAGTTGCGGCGTTAGCGTGCTGTAGCGGTCGTTCGCAGATGCAAGAGAGAGCATTGAGCGTCAGTGTGCACGCAGATAAATATCGCCAGAACAGGTGTGGCAATATGCCACACCCATCGGTCCTTTCGAGACCCGGCGGCCGATCAATATCTCGTAGCGAATCAAGAACAACAACCTTCTGCTGACCAAGAGAATGTGGCGACGTACCATAATCGACACGACGTGGTACCATGCACGCAGTGACGCTGGAGCTCAAATATCAACTACGCTCTGTATTGTTGATTTGAGGCGCCCGTCACTCCCACCGCGCCTGCCAGAATTATTTTCCTCATTCTCGAAATTGATACACGGTAACGACCCGCACGAAATCGCGGCATTCGGTTTCTGTTGGCTCTGGTCGGTCTCTGAGTATCAATACACTGCGCCAGCTAAAATGTCCAGAGTTCGAGCAACGTCAAGTACAAGAAGAAGCAACAAACCGAACAACCCAGTTGGGCCAATATCGAATGTTTGTTCTTTCTATTTATTATTGTTCGCCGAGTTTATCGAAACAGGGCCACTGCGACGTCCCTCAATGGCACGAGGCCCTCGGGGTCAATAAATGTGCGCCAGAGTAGACTAGAAGAGAAGTAGCACGCAGTAGGTTGCGACCAAGCCGGAATAACCAGGGCGGAGCTTTGCTGACCCGAGCACGCGGAAGGGATGGCCGTCGACGAGTTTTGGGTAGGAATCCAGGCTGTGGGCCTTTTTTTGTAGCAGCGTCCTCCCTGGAGTCGAAGACTGGCGTGCGTACTTCTCTAGGGCTGTGATCCCAGAGGGGTCACAGCCCTAGAGGAGAGGACTGCAGATCCTCGAGCCCATGAGACGCGGGGCAGATCATAGACGCGAGACATTGCACAGTCGTTGCAACCCACGCGAAAAGGCACCTATTCGATCATTCACGGCCGTCGCAGACGCCGAATCCTTTGGTGTCTCATCTCTTGCGCCTGACACAGGCCTCTACATTCGGCTTTGCATTGGTGGCGCACTGCGCTATTATGGGCAAAAAAATCCTAAATTTTGTAAGCGAAATCGTAGCTTTGAGAACCCTCGCAGTTTTTTGGGCGTCGCTTTTAGGGCGTTGGCTGTTCAGGTGAAGGTGTTGTCCGTTTGTCATGTTTTCGAGTACAATTATAATTAGTAATAACGATGATGATAATGCATAGATTGCTGCTAACAATGTAAATATTGTTGGCCTACTTAAAGAGGCGATAACAGTAATTTTTTATGATCTATTAAAAATTTTTCCGAACAAGTGGTTCTTTCCAATTCTTACCTGCCCTTACGAGCGCCAGAATTCACAAACTAAGCGCATCGTTTAGAACACCTTCTGTTTCCTTCTGGTAGCCCGCAACAAATTTCAGAAGCTTGAAGTTCTCGCTCTGCTTTTGTGTGCATCAACAGCAGTGACCACGCAAGATGGCTCTGCCAGCTCTGAATGTTTGGAAAACGTTCGCACAATTGTGAGGTACACTGCTGTGGCATCGCTTTGTTGGATTGTTTTTCTGAATAACTACAACCTTAGATACCACATACGTGGTTTTTTGGGGCAACCTCGTAATACCAAATTTGGTGTCTTCTGATTTTCAATCAGGTTGTGAACCACTATCACCGTTTTATAACAATGCCATGAGCGCATTACTGATACAAGCGGTTGGACGTGAAGCGTACGCTCAAGGCGAAATTCCTACACGTTGTTCTGATACATGCGTAAATAAATTACTTCAGATTTGTACGTTCAAAATAGAAATACCAAGACACCCTAGCACTTTTTTTAAAATTAGTGAATATTGTAGCATTAGTGTCCAATTGCCGAACGTGTCTTCTCATTGAAATCATCACCCTTTCCCTTTGCATCTTGTAATGCGAAAGCCATAAATACTACAATACGCAAAAATCCGGCGTTACTCGATCGTCCGCGTGACTGAAACGTGGCTCCCAAAATATCCGATAACCACAATAAACGTAAAAAAAGAAGATTGGGCGAATTACGGTCAGGCATTTGAACACAGAGTCTACAGGAGGCGAGTCGGGCGGGCATCCCCTGCAACATGACCGATAAAAAAAAAGAATGTTGATCTGGTCAATGCATTGTGGCTTTCGAATAGAAATGTGTGCTGGAGTAATGTATTTAGACGTGCAAAAAAGATTCGAGCACGCTAATTGCAGAAGCAGCCAAGAACGTTTACGCCAATAGCGTACATGTGGGGCTTACAAGGGCGAAAAGCATGAAGACAAGAAAAAAAATAAAAAATTCGCATCTAAAAAATGATGATAAGGATGATAATGAGATGCAGCAATCGCACCACTGGAGCCCTACAAGGTAATTTGAGCATGCCAGTTACGGAAATAGTAGAGCTCGTTTACGCTATTAGTGCATGTGCAGTGATAACAAGGGCGCTTGGCCAATCATTTCAGTCATAGTAACACAGAGAAGAAAACAATGAAGGAAGCTCACTCTGACGCGTAAGACTTGAAGGCAGCGAAGCTGCACGCAACCTTTACGACCATCAAAACGGGTAAGTCCACGATTGCAGCCGATTTGCGCCATCTTGGCTGCCGCAACGACCTTTGCACCATTATTATTGCTATAAGCGTGAGCTGCCTTTATTTTCTTGGATATGATAATCATTGGACATCACCTTGGAGGAGCGTACGCTATGACGTGTCTATCTCGTTCCGAGCATGTGCCTCTCATGTCTCTACGGCGATGGACGCTCAGGCGTCTACCTCAGCGGCAGCTGTAAATCGTGTTTGACCAAGCAGGCACGCCCCATGCTGAACAGACACTCACTCACACACACACCCACACACACACACAGATATATATATATATATATATAGGCGCACGTTAAAGATTAAAGATCCGCAGGTGGTCGAAATTAATCCGGAGCCCTCCATCCACTACGGCGCGCCTCATCGCCTGCGTTGCGTCGGCGCGTTAAACCCCACAAGCAAGCAATTAAATATATATATATATACACACCTATATATATATATATATATATATATATATATATATATATATATATATATATATATATATATATATATATATATATATATATATATATATATATATATATATATATATATATATATATATATATATATATATATATATATATATATATATATATATATATCATAAGACTGTTTGTGTCCACTGCAAGTTTCCCCCAAAGATTTCCAGCCAAGCCTATCGAGTGCTAGCTGAGTCCAAGTTTTTTCTCCAAATTTTTGTAGCTCACCTCCTTAACGAGTTCTCGGCTGACCCCTAGTGCGTTTGCGGTCTATTGGCAGCCAGTCTGCCAAACGGATTGCCCACCTGTTGTCCCTCATTCGCATTACGTGACAAGCCCATGCCTATTTCCTTCGCTTAATTTGAACTATAGAATGACCCTCACTTTGGTCTGTTTTCCAATCTATGCGGCTGTTATCTGGTCCCTCAGCATGAACCCTAGCATTCGGCGATCCATGGCCCTTTGTGCCGATCTAAGTTTGTTTTCAAGTCTTTTGGTGAGACCCCAAGTTTCTGCCCCGTAAGTCACTACTGGAAGAACAAGTTGGTTAAATACAAGCTTTTTGTGTGACAGAGGAAGCTTACCAGTCAGGATGTCGGAGTTCTTACGAAACGCAGCCCACCTCATGCTTATCCTGCGGGTGATTTCCCGTTCATGGTTTGGATCAGCAGCTATGACTTGCCCAAAATATACGTATTCGGTGACTGTTTACAAGGCTTCATCGCCTACCTGAAAGGAATGTACCTTAGTGTGCTGATTCGACATTACTGTTTGTGTAACCTACCAACCCAATCCGATCTACCACATTACTGTTTGTGCAACACACCAACCTTGGTGAGCAATCTTGGTGACGGTACTGGCGATACCGCGGACCCCGAGCCCCCAAACATAAGCTGGGTCCAACCGTGGCGATGTGTTTATAGGTGGAGGGTTAGAAACCACGAACGGTGGCCTTCGGAGCCCAGGTCAAGCTCCGGCGGATGGGCTCCCTGCCTGTCTACCAGGCAGGGAGCTCCGGGACCTCTTTGACTACCAGGGTAAGGTCACAGAAGAAAGTACCCCCGTCTCCCCGCATTTTCCTATGCCATATGAATAATTCAAACCCCCGCCCCCCCAGACGTGATCGGCCCCCGAAAAGGGGCCGCACCGAAGTTTCCTTTCCATCCCTTCCAACAATCCACATTCCGAAACCTGACAACTATCCTCGATTCTTGGTTATCGAGGCAGTTGACAAAACAAACCCTGTTTCTTCCATGTCCGTATTCTTGATCACTAAGTTCCTGGAAGTCATCCTCGGAAAATCGTTCTATGCTAAGAAACTCTGTACCGGTGAAGTCCTAGTCAATGTCAAGACGCAGCAACAAGCCACTAACCTCCTGTCGCAAACCTGCATGGCAGATCTGGCCATCAGAGTCACTCCTCATCGTAGCCTCAACAGCTCTCAGGGTGTGATCTCGGAGACCGATTTGTTGAATGAGACCGAAGCTGATCTGTTGGAAGGCCTGAAAGATCAGGGTGTAACTGCAGTGAGGCGTATCACCATCAGACGAGACAATAAGGAAATCCCCACAAAGCATACAATCTTGACATGCAACAAATCAAAACTTCCTGAGCACATCAATGCTGGCTTCATTGGTGTGGTGTACGTCCGTACATAGCTAACCCGCGCCGCTGCTACAAGTGCCAGCGATTCGGGGACGCTACAACTTCTTGTCGCGGCAAAACGACCTGCGCGAAATGCGCCGTACATGACCACCCTACTGAAAAGTGTGACTCTACTACCTTCACCTGTGCAAACTGTCAGGGGCCGCACGCAGCATGGTCCCGCAGCTGCGAAAAGTTTCAATTAGAAAAGAAAATCATTAACATCAAGGTCACTGAAAACATCACCTTCCCAGAGGCGCGAAAGAGGTTCGCCTCTTTCTTTCCCTCTGGGGAGGTATGCCGACGCAGCTCGCCGGGGGGCGGAGCGGCGTCTGGTTTCTGCGGGGACCCAGTACCGCGAGTCGGACTTGGTCCCCCCCACCGCTCCCCCCCCCCCCCTGGGTTGCCTCAAGCAGCCCAACCCGCCTCCGCACCGCTCGCTGAGCCAGCAGCGGCTGTGGGGGCAACCACGTCTGGTGGAAGCGATGCTGCATCCTCCACTTCCACTCCAGCGTCCCAAACCACAGGCGAGGGCGCAGAGGAGATGGACATGGGAGGCCAGCGGCAGCTCCCACCCCCACCCCGCCGCCTGCGCCATCCGAGGCGTTCCTGAATCCCTCGGTGGTAGCGGGCAAAGAAAAGCGCGCCCCAAAGGGTTCGCGGTCCAAGGAGCCTGATCCCTCAGGCGCTGCGAGGACATCCGAGGATGTAATGGACGTCGGTCCGTTCTTGTCTGCGGTGCACCGCAAGGAACGCGTCCCGACACCAAAGCCTCCCGACAAGCCAAAAAAGACGAGAGTCACAGCCCCGAAAGACGACACATAAACTACACAGTCCAGTAGCTCCGAACACTTCATAATGGGAAGAGAGAACATAGTACAATGGAACTGCAGAGGCCTTCTGAATAATCTTGACGACGTGTATGAGATTCTGCATACCAATCAGCCAAGTGTAATGTGTGTTCAGGAAACACATTTGAATTCTAAACACACAAATTTCTTGAATAGTTACCTGGTATACAGGAAAGACAGGGATGGCTGCACACACTCTTCTGGCGGTGTGGCCATAATCGTCCAGAAATCCTTAGCATGCCACCCTGTCACCTTGAACACCGTCCTTGAGGCTGTAGCCGTCCGCACAATAATTTTTAATAGGTTGATAACGGTATGCTCCATCTACATCGCTCCTGATCTTGCACTTCTGAGCTCTGACTTTGAGGCGCTGGTCGACCAGCTTCCTGAACCGTACATCTTAACGGGCGACTTAAATGCACACAATTCTCTTTGGGGCTCTTCTCGCACGGATGCCCGAGGTCGCCTGATAGAGAAGTTTTTAACGTCCTCTGGAGCATGCCTTTTCAACAAGAAACAGCCTACATACCATAACATAGGACACAAGACATACTCACATCTTGACTTGGCTATTGGTTCTGCAATTCTCTTTCCATGTCTTGAGTGGGGAGTGGGCACATACCCATATGGCAGTGACCACTTCCCCACGTCACTAACATATATAGGTAAAGGCCCAAGCAGTTCATCTTCCCATAATAGGTTCAATGAAGCACGAGCTAACTGGAACACATTTACACAGACATCGAAATTACACCACACATCCATAGGACACCTACACGTTGAAGAAGCTACCCAACTCCTTACGGCGCACATCCTCGACGCCGCCGAAAAGTCCATTCCCCACGCCTCTGGTGCCCCGTGCAACCAGAGGAGGCCGTGGTGGAATGAGGACTGTAGGCGGGCGCGAGAGGCCCAGAACAAGGCGTGGGGTATCCTTCGTCGGTACCCCACGTCGGGTAACCTTATTTTGTTCAAACGGGCCAAGGCGTTTGGAAAACGTGTGCGCTGTGAGGCAAAACGAGAGAGTTGGCACACTTTCTTGACATCCATTAATTCATACACAGACACACACAAAGTCTGGACACGTATACGCAAGCTCAAAGGACAACAGACACACAGCCTGCCCCTGGTTAGCACAACAGGGGACACACTGGAATACCAGGCTAACACACTTGCACAACACTTCGAACACGTGTCTAGTTCAGCACACTACACAAACACTTTCATGAAACACAAAACAACTGCAGAAAAAAAGCCCTTACACGACAAAGACAAATCAAAAACTTCTTACAACTCTGAATTCACTCTGTATGAGTTGAGGGCTGCCCTGAGCCCGTGCAAACCTTCAGCTCCAGGCGCAGATAAGATTACATACACCATGATACAGCACCTACACCCAGACACTCTTGAAACACTCTTACACCTATACAATAAATTATGGCTTTCGGGGCACATTCCTCGCTCTTGGAGGGAGGCCATAGTAGTGGCTGTCCGAAAGGAAGGGAAGGACCCTTCCTCTCCTACCAGTTATCGCCCCATTGCCCTGACAAGCTGCCTGTGTAAGCTCTTCGAGAAGATGATAAACAGGAGGCTTGTGTACTTCTTAGAGTACAATGTTCTTCTCGAGAGCTGCCAGGTGGGCTTCAGGGCGGGGCGATCTACCAACGATCAACTCGTTGCGTTAGAGTCTTATATCAAAGATGCTTTCCTCCACAAGCAGTACTGTATGACAGTCTTCTTTGATCTTGAAAAGGCGTACGATACTGCTTGGCGGTACGGCATCCTTAGCGACTTGAAGTCCTTTGGCATGTCGGGTAACATGATGAACACGCTTGCCAGTTACCTGTCTGAAAGAACGTTTCGCGTGCGAGTTGGAACTGCACTTTCTAGGGTTCATGTGCAGGAAAACGGCGTGCCGCAAGGTGGAGTTTTGAGTTGCACTTTGTTTATTGTAAAAATGAATTCTCTTCGTAAGGCGCTACCACCATCGATTTCCTGCTCCATTTATGTAGACGACGTTCAATTATCCTTTAAGTCTTGTAACCTGTCTGTCTGCGAGCGCCAAGTCCAGCTTGGTGTTAACAAGCTAGCTGGTTGGGCAGACAGCAACGGTTTTAAATTTAATCCAGGGAAGTGCACTTGTGTCTTGTTTTCCAAGAGGCGTGGCATCCGGCCGGATCCCGACATTCATCTCAATGGTGTCTCGATTCCTGTCAAGAAAGAACACACGTTTTTAGGTATAATCTTTGACGAAAAGCTCACATTTATCCCACACATAAAACAACTAAAACATAAATGCTTAAAAACAATGACTATCCTGAAGGTTCTGTCGCACATTTCTTTTGGTGCTGACAAACAACTTTTACGTGTTTTTACCAGCTTGATAGGCTCACGACTGGACTATGGTAGCGTTTTCTATGGGTCAGCCACTAAAACATCCCTCAGAATGCTGGACCCCGTGCTTCATCTAGGGCTCCGCTTGTCATGTGGTGCCTTTCGGACTAGTCCAGTCGAAAGTCTGTATGTAGAGTGCAACAAATGGAGCCTAGAACGTCAGCGAGCCTACACAGACCTGCTCCCTTCGCTTTCAGAGTAAGAGAAGAAGCGTCGCAACTTGATGTCATGTTCTCAGATACCATCAAAACCTCCGCTACTGAACTTCTAGTACCGTGGCAGCTTCGCCCGATATCATGTTATGTATCTTTTATAAGTGTCGAGAAAAACAGAGTGCCTAGAAGCGCGATCGTGCAACATTTCTTGTCCCTTCAGCACAAATATAAGTGTGCTGAATTTTACACGGATGCTTCAAAAACTGCCACAACTGTCTCCTGTGCTGCGCATGGTGGCACCTTTAATGTCTGTACAACTATGAATAGAAATACAAGTATCTTTACGGCAGAGGCCTATGGCATACTTCTTGTAGTTCAACATATTGTTCTAAGTCGAATCCCGAAATCTGTAATTTATACTGATTCTTTAAGTGTTGTGCGTACATTATCCTCACAGAAGTCTAAAAACCACGTGGTCAATGCTCTCATTAGTAATCTTATGTCTGTGCATGCGTTAAACCTTGAGGTGACCGTGTGCTGGGTGCCAGGGCACTCTGGAATTCCAGGTAATGAGACCGCAGACCGAATGGCGGCCGCTGCTGCCCTTACAACTACCGTTGACATAACAACAATACCTTACACCGACCTCAAATCACACATCAGACAACACCTTCGCACAACATGGCAAGCACACTGGAATCAACAGACTGACAACAAACTACACATTATAAAGCCACTCTTGGGAGCATACACCACTGATACTCACAACAGACACAACGAAGTTACCCTGGCTCGATTACGGGTAGGCCACACGCATGCAACACATTCCCACCTGCTCACGGGATCTCCAAGACCCCTGTGTAGCAGGTGCGGGGAGGGCCTATCCGTAGTCCACATACTAATAACATGCAAGGCACTTCACACAACACGACACAAACACTTCAGAGAACTCTACAGACAACATATCCCACTACATCCATCGCTGTTTCTAGGTGACGATGCCAGTGTTTCTATGAAACGTGTGTTTGATTATTTGTCAGATGTTAAGTTTTTAAGCCTTATCTCATATCACGCATAATCAAATCTGGCCCTATACACCAGCCATCACCATTACCTTTAATTGATTTTACTATGTTCGATTTACATGTTTTTATACCTACCTTTTTGTGGTAATCATTTCGCTTCATTATATAACTTCTTTTCTGGCGCTCTTTGCCCTCGTTGGCCTTGCGCCATGAAACACCAACCATCATCATCAACACACCAACCCAATCCGCTCTACCACTGACGACACCGGACGGGTTGCATAAGGCCGTTTGATGTCCATATTTAAACCTGCCGTCACCACAACGGACATGTCGTCAGTAGGGGCATGAAACATATAGCTCCGTGTGCACGCGCCAGCCCCTCTGCCCTCCCTCCACCTCCAACGCATACGCGCATGAAGCGGTAACCGATTATGTGGGCGTGCTTAGAAGTGAAAGACGTCGTCGAAAATGTCGTTCTTAAAGCCCTCTAAACTGAACAAGAAATACAGGGTCACGTCGGCGTTCAAAGCGGGTAAGTTGCTGTTCATCTGGGAGAGATTCGCAACTACTCCACTAGCTGGAACTTGAAGCGGCAGCGACGTTGGCACCGGCTTCCAGTTGTTTACACGCCCACTCGAGCTTCTGTTCAGGCCGACGCTCCTTCAATTCCCGCTCTTCTTCCTCCGAGCGAGTGTCATGCGTTCGTCCCATAGTGAGTTAAAAACTCAAGGGCTCGAGCTTTACCCTAGCGAACAAATATATGGCTGTCGCTTCCCTCCAGTGTCGTAGGCATCTTACTATCTGTGTAGCACACCAACCCAAAACCAAACCGTTCGATCATGGTGGACAGCTGAGAGGTCGCAGCGAGCCGTGAGACGACCGCATTTAAATCTCCCACCAGCACAACGGGCATGTCATCGGTAACCGCATGACGCCTAGCTGTGCCTGCACGCCCCCTATATCCAGCCCCGAACCGTGCACGCATAAATGGGCAACCAGTGATTGGCGCGTATTTAGGCGTGAAATACACCGGCGAAAATATCGCTCGGAAAGCCTTTCAAGCTGAAGATTGATTGTAGGGTTTAACGCGCCGACGCAACGCAGGCGATGAGGCGCGCCGTAGTGGAGGGCTGCGGTATAATTGTGACCACCTGGAGATCTTTAACGTTCGCCGAAATCCTGTACACACGGGCGTTTTTGCTTTTCGCCTCCATCAGAAAAGCGGCCGCCGCGGCCGTGAATCGAACCCGCGACCTCGTGCTCAACCGCGCCTTTCAAGCTGAAGAAGAATTATGGGCTCATGCCGGCGTTTCAACCGGGTAAGTTTATCTTCAACATGGAGGAATTCATAGGTACTCGGCGAGCTGGAATTTTTGGCGGCAACTGCGGCTGCTACAAGTTCAGCGCGGCGGCTTTCGGTCGTTTTTACGCCCCTTCGCGCTTCTGTTTGTTCTCTGCATTCATCTCTACCGCCGTTGTTTACCGATTGCGCAATTTGTGAAAGAGGCGCCGTTTGTGGCGAGGGGAAAAACTGTTGTGAAAGAGCCGTCGGAAGTGATGAGGAGGAGCCCCGGACCGCCGCCGGGTGATGCGGCTTCACCGGAACGAAAATTTGTGGAGATAGGACATATACTGCTTCGCAGTAATACACAAGATGCAACGTGAAGAAGTGTCAAATAAGGTGAAGAATGTCTTCAAAACCAACAAAAAAAATTACCTCGGGCACGGCACAAGCTCCTCAAACGAAGTCCCAGCTCTCCGAGTCCGGCCGGTCGATTCGTCGTGAAAGGATCCCAACGCGACTGCAAGCTGACGCCTCCTGTCCATAAAGCGCGCCCAGAGATCCGGACGGAGCGTGCGGGAAGCCCGGTGCTGCCAGGGAAGGGAGCTGCGAATAAAAGCTTCCCGGTCACCGCCACCACTAGAGGGGGCGGCGGCGGAGGTTGAAACACCGTTATTGCGCTCCTAAGGCCTCCTTCCCGTCAGATCGCGCGGCGCTCGCACCTCACGGGAGCGGAGCTGTGCTGCTGCGCGGCCGCGCGCGGGCCAGCTTCGTCCCGGGCTCGGCTGCTGTGCGTGCGTGCGTGTGCGGCTTCGGGGCCGCGTGCCAAGGGGTGCGTGTGTCGTCGGTGGAGCCGTCCTCGGCGGCTCCGCTGGACCCGTGCCTGTGGTTGCGGCGGAAGCGGGCGTTGTGGCGGCGGCGGCAGCAGTAGCCTTAAGGGAGCAGCAGCGTCGTCGTCGTCGCGTGCGGCGGCCAGGGGCCGCCATGCGTAGCCATGATCCGCATCAGCACCTTGGGCAATGCCGGGGATGCGCCCAGACCACCGAGCGCGGCCACCTCCGGCCACCACCACCACCACTCGCGGAGCAGCGGGAGCAGCAGCCACCAACAACAGGCAGCGTAAGAGCGAGCGCCGCCAAGGCCACGGCCGCCGCCGATTCTCGAACGCGTCCTCCGACCCCGTCCCGTTGCCCTCGGCGAATGCGCAGCGCGCGCTCCCCACCGCCGTCGGGCACGTTTTTTTTTTTTTTTTTTACTTGGCCGGGAGCTATTGCGATACGACCAAATATTTAGATTGCCTGCTGTTGAATATTAGTCATTTCTGAAACACGGTGTGGCGGCAAAAATATACTACGTTACTTTTTTAATTGAGCTAGTTTTGGTGATTTGGATTCGTCTTGGGCTGTTGTGGTTTCTACAAGCATCTGTTTGGGGGACGCGTTAAGTCCGTCTGTTTGCGTCTTTTTCGGAAGAAGCTTTACGAAGCCAGGATACCCTTTCTTGGCCACTTAGGGATGCGGTCATGGCATAATCGCTTTACCGCATCCTCACTACCGGATCTTTACCGCATTTTTACCAGTTTACCGTATCTTTTTTATAAAAAAAAATCTGAACTGAGATTTAATAAAACTTGCCTTGCAATGCACTTTATGAAGATCTATCATTTGCGAACAGAGACATGTTTGTTTGTTAAAAGAATCTTTCTCGGAGCACACGCAATTTGTCCTCAGACAACTTGCCTTGCTTAATTACGAGCTGCCTATAATTTATTTTTAATGACCCCGGCCAGCCTCGAGCAATTTGCGATGGAGTAAAAAGGTTTGACCGGATGGAGGGAAGTTTCGTGCGCAAAGACAATTGTCGCAGCCGTGAGATGTGTCGTGGCAATGTCAGTTATTGCCCTTTTACGTAATTACATATGTATGTACTTGCGTACAGTCACCTACACATGAAACGGGTACACGGAAATCCGCATACATTGAATGATTTATTTTTCGTGTCAGTGAAACTATGGATTGGCTAAGTTACACTAATGAGGGTCGGTAATAGAACTTCCTGCAAAAGGATGAAACGCGCCTTTCGTTTTTCATATCCCCGAGCCATTATGTTTGTTTTCATGTGTTCTGATATTTTCGTATTCGCGCTTCATTTGTCAATTGAAATGAAATACGGGTGTTCGCATTGACGCGCATGGCTCCTCCCGAAATATGAGCCGGCCCACAGCGGAAAGCTACGAAATAATTTAGACCTTCTGCGGGTTTTTAACGTGCGCCGAAATCTCGACACAAGTACATTTTCGTCTTCCATTTCCACCGAAAAAGCGGACGCCGCGTCCGGCATTGTATATTTGTCCATGTCTGCTTTTGTGTACGTACGTGTGTACGTATAGATGTATTATGCATGTATGTACACGTGTATGTACGTCCGTACGTATGAATGTACGTATGTATGCGTGCATGTACGTTATGAATGTATACACGTATGTACGCATGGGCGTACGCACGCACGCACGCACGTACGTATGTATGTATGTATGTATGTATGTATGTATGTATGTATGTATGTATGTATGTATGTATGTATGTATGTATGTATGTATGTATGTATGTATGTATGTATGTATGTATGTATGTATGTATGCACGTACGTATGTATATTTGTACGAATGTATGTATCTATATTTCAAGTACATTGCCCTCTTCATAAGAGGCGGATGCAGACTGCGCACGGGTCTTCAGCAGGAAAGGGATAAAACGGGGGTTGTTCAAGGACATTACCCGTGCCCATTGTCCCCCTTAAAATGCCATTTAATTGCACCTCCTTCCTGTAGATAATGATGGTGATAGCGTGTTTCCTTTCTTCGCAGTCCTCGTTCCGTCCGCAACCGGGGCATTGCTTATGCCTCCAAACATTTCAATGTGTCGCATTGGAAGCATTTACAGTAACTGAACCGCAAAGGTAAATCAGTCAGTCAAAAACGAAACGAAACGAAGCCGTAAATCTTGGTAGACGAAACAGTGTTTATATAAGTTAGGTTACGCTGCAATAATAACTGCCAAAAAAAGTAAGTGGCGGCCCTGGAGCTATTTTGTAATCCTAACCGCTTTTCTGTTGCTCCAAGTGTAACCGAACAGCAAGGGTGGCATCTGCTAAAGCAAGAAAATGGCATTCCGATTTTGCTGTCCCTTCGAAACTTTTGCCTTCTGAAAATGTTCTGAAAACAGTATTGCCATTTGTCGGTGCGCACTAATCGTATTTTAGAACCTCAATAACTACACATCGAATTGATTACGCTCATAGTATTGAGTACGCATTGTGTACGCTCATGTCATATTATGGGAGAAGATTTTTTATTCATTCTCCCCACAATATCCGTGAAATGAGGCGTTTCATTTTTGTTTTGTGAATCGCCTAGACAATTTTTTAGCGTTTTTCTATCACATTTGGGGTATTTTTGGTCTTCATTCCTGCGCTTGTATAACTAAAACCTGTCGAAGTTGATATCACCCCGAAGAGGCTGAAAATAAAAGATGCATGTATTTTGACATAGCATAGCATATATATTATTTCAGATCAAATAAAAATATTTGCGCCTTGAAAATTTCAACGACAGAAATAATTGGAACTTTGGTCATCTAGCAAAATATTAATCTAAAACACTGACAGTTTGACGTATATAAAGGTATGAAGCACAGTGCAATAGGCGTGCCAGAACTAGGTATTTGCCCTTAGCGCTTAGCTATTATTACGGGCTTTGTAAAGAAAGAATGAGCTATTAATCGAATGAACCCCCAAATTATTTCCCTTTATGACTAAGAAAACGCTTTGAATTTTTGCTACATTGAAAGAAATTGGAATTAAAGTTTGTATGTAGTCGTAAATAGGGCTGCCTGTAGCTGCAGAACTCCTACTAAATAAAACTAAAATGAAAGGGGTCAGTCTGCTCATTCCATGAGGTTTCTTAAAATCCCCTCAATTCTACCTTTAGTAGTTATTCTATTCATTGTTGAACATTTTTGCTGACAGTAGTATGCGAAAAAAAAAACCTACGAGTCCCTGACAGTTTTCTCTACTCTAACGAACCTAAAACCTAAACGTTTAAATATATTGAGTCAATGTTTGCTCCATCACTGTCAACCAGGTGCAACTCAAAACGTTTTGTTGAATCTAGGCCCGATGCTCGCTCATTGGATTGGTTAATGGAGTTCAGAATTCTGTCACTTTCACATTCGACGGTCCTTTTCTATTTGGCAAAAGGCAGGCATAATTTCGCCCTAGTCCCTGAAGTGCCTAATAGCAGTGGCATACAAAATTCGTGGTTATCAAGGCCAGAATTACTGTTCTACTTAGATAGACTTCATTTCTGGGTACTCAGAACAAAAACTTCTTGCACCTGTCCAAAATGTGGGAGCTTCATTCAAACGACAGTGGCTCGCAACAAGATCGAGGCTTTCATTGACCCCGACCCAGTGCAAGTAGCCCAACCTTTCGCGAAGCTGCGGCATGTGGAAAAATTCAATTAGGTGACTTCAATAAGATTCAAGAGCTGAAGCGACGGTGACCAGAAGAGGGCTGGAGAGCTGTGGTTCCGATTTGTCTCACAGGGCATGGTTCGGAGGCCCCTACCTTAGGACACGACCAGAAGGAGGGGGAGGAGGTAAGGGCTTATAATTTAGGATTGGAAGTGCTTATCTGGAGGACCTTAGAAGGACAAGGGTAGTCCTATTACATACCCTGCCACGAAACCTTGAGATCATCCAGGACTCAAGACAGGCGACTATGAGGTTGAGTTTCGAAAAAACGCTTCTCTGGCAGCCGCCGTAACTTTGATCCTCAATATTCAGAAAACGAAGTTTTTCTCTTTTGACTGTTTGCATTCCATCAGGAGAGTTCTTTACTGGTGCAGTTCAGTTTTAATCAGAGAAGTCGTAGTGACGAGGCAGTCTTCGCGACCTCCATCCGTACGACATAGTTTCGTACCATTCCTAATTGCGTTTAGTAACCCGGTGCTTTTCTTGTTGTACTCTTCTTTCACTATCGATGTGAGCCATCGTACATTTCTGTTCCAAATACAAGGTGCGCTTTTCTTCCTCGCTTTCTTTTTGCCTCCGTTCGTCAAAGCTTTATGTGGTTCGCCCCGACTTTGCGTTCTTAGGCGCCATATTGGAGCTCGACGCTAACAAAATTCTAATTTTTCTGCTTCCAACAACCACGCAAAAAATAAAATAGGCAAGGCGGCAAAACTGGTCGAGCAATCGGTTCCCTTCGACGCCCAGTTTTCGTTGCGCAGCGGAACGCGAGGGTCCCCTTGTGACGACGTCCGGCTAAAGGCGAATTGATGGCTTCCCAAGCGCGCGGCGTCACGCGATCCCATTCCCGTATATACGCGTCTCGCGAGTAGGCGCCGCTAAGGAGGGCCGCGATCCGTCGAAAATTTATCGCGACCTCCGCGCGTTACGCACCCGCGAAGACGACGACGTAGCGGTTGCGGACGAGGAAATGGGAACGAATCGGCCCTCCTCGAGATGTCCACGCTTGCAGCCAGCGACGCCGCATGTGGGAAATGGATACGAAATATGCCACCCATATAGGAGCACTCGCCGATGCTTAGGCAGCTATCTCCTTTTGCGGCTTTCTCTCTTTCCTTTCTCTCAGTTGTTAGGGGAAAGCGAAAATGGGATCGTTGGCGATGTTGTAAGTGGAGTATATATCCGTGAACGAGACTACTTCGCCTGCATAATGAAGACAAAGTGTGTCAAGCATGCTGCTATCGCGATAGGTAGTATGCGTTTAGGAGTCCATTATCCCTGCTCGCTTCAGTTAGCTGATGTACCCGTCGTCAATTCGTAATCTGCCGACCATCGGGACGTTGTACGTCCTTGGTGGTTTAGCGAATACACGTGAACAAGCTGCTAAGAGAATTTCGCCTTAGACATTGAAGCCACGTTGACACTCTTGACTCAGTGATGATAGCTCCAGACAGCTTGCTGGTGCGTAGCAACAGACGTGGCCCCTCGTAAATTTCGGAATCTGTACGAGCCCTTCCAAGCCTTAAAAGGGCCGACGCAAGTGTTTGCGGCCTTCCAAGCCGCTCAGACGCTCATTTCTAAAAGGAATATTTCTGAAAAATAGTTCCGCCTAGTCAAGCTCCAATTTTTTAAACCGGGCTAACGTCGGTAAGAGGCTATTCAGTGGCTATCAATGAGCGTCTAAACAACATGCTTCGCTTCGCTTATTCCTAGCATGGTTGTAAAATAGAAGGTTCGTTGCCTCATTTCCCTGCATGATGCCGCGTAGGGTTGTTCCATTGGTAGGAGTTGCCAACCGGGGCTGTCTCAGAAAACAAGAAAAGCGAAACAAAATAACGTTGTGCTGATATTTTTGGTATTGTTTTGGTTAGACAATAGCGGGGCGCGAACCGGCCACGTCTATAGTTGACCGAAAGCGCCACTGAAATTAGGAAAGTCAGAACCACCCGAAATGTCCACGCAGCTTGCTGCGTCGACGATCTGTCATTCCGCACCACAATCTTTCAACCTTCTGAACACATTCGCATCACAGGGATTACGCGGCAATGAATTTCGCTTGAGGACTGTCAACACGAGCAAACCCGATCGCTCTACGGTACCACACCACCCGCTTGTCCACTTTTCTAAGAGGCTCACGCGCAAAAAAACGTCATTGAGATCTCTGGGAAGGCTACTACCGGGAGGTAGTAGCCTTCTATTTTCTCTCTCTTTCTACTACCGGGAGGTAGGAGGCTTCTCCAAGGAAGTTGAAAGCAAGACTCGACAGGTAAGAGAGTAGTGGAGGTGCTGAACCCATTCTAGCGCGCCCCGATTCGTGTGGAATGGAGATATCTGAAGCCCCATTCTAAGAGAGCACATTCCAGAACCACTCTGTACGCTGTTCGTGCGAGTTGGAGCCGCTGATTCGAATCTCGCCGTTTCTAATTCCATCCGGCAATTTTCAATTAAAGCCGGTGGCTGCTTTTTGCGCCGTTGCACTTGGAGAGATCAGTCTGTGCGCTCACCGCAGCAACATTGCCATTTCTTTTTTTCGATTTTGATGGGTAAGTCAGAACCAGCCGATTGGGCTCTTCCCGTCCTTCCGGTATGCTCTATCTTTTTGGCGCAAAGCCCGTGTTTCTTCACCATAGGTAAGAGCATAGGGTCGTTTGAGTGGTGATTAGGGGGGAGTTTTGCCATAATAGCTGGGCTTTGAGATAACGGAGAGGGTATCATTAAACACGACCTTTGCGGAGAAGCATAACTTACTAAAAAGAAACAGCTTTCATGGGGACCAGCAACAGGAAGAAAAAAAAGGTTCGGCGAGCTATGATTCTTCAGGAAAAGAAAGGAAGGGGTAGTGTGACTGCTAGGCCAACTTAGAGTCATTAAAATGAATTTCTACAGTTCAAAATACTCTTTTTCGGACGCTGGGCGCACGCAGAAACGACACTTACGCAGTGTTATGCGTACAAGCGTTGAATTCAAGTATGTCTTCCAGTGTGCATGTGTGTTCCTATAATCAATGCTTCCAAGCAAAAAAATGTGATTCGTCTGTTCTAATCTGTTTGTGTTCCCATATGATCGCATCTGAAAGTTTGTTGGGCTGAGAATAGAGAAAAATTAAACTCCGAATTTAGGGGAATCTAGTATTTGCGAGAAATAAACCCTGATAAACATCAAGCTTTTTTTTTTTTAATACTCTGCGAAAACACACCCTCCGAATTTCGCGAGAAGTAAACTTCAAAAACACGGAGTTTTCGTGGTCGAAACAAAGCCGATTCCGCTTAATGAAATATGTACGCGTGTAAAACGCATGATATTTGACTTTGCAAACTCATCTACAAAAAGGATCTTGGAAAGCATGCTTATGCGGCCCACCTTTTCTGAGAAGAGTGCTTCATTTCGCGTGTACGTCGCGAATGCCCATTGTACTTTCCAGAAACAAATCATTGTCGGCTAGATGAACAAGATAAGCCAGTTTGTTTTCGGCTACCATTGCCTGCTTGAATTTACCGTTCATCGATCATGGGTCCAATGCGACGGACCGCACGGTTCACGGCTAGGGTATGCGTACTAAAACAATGCCAACAGACTTGTAGTCTCATTAATTGTAATGTTAAAAATCTTTACCCTTCTCTTCTTTCTCAAAGTTTACAGTACTACAGAAAGGTGAATCATGACTTCGAAGCTTTGGGACGAATCATCACATCTTCATTGGAAGCTTTCTGCGAAATCGCCACCTGAGTGTTTTATTTCTTTTTTTTTTCAGTTCCGAAAACCTACTGATTCAGACCGGCTGTATTTAGTATCTAAGTCGTTCCAACTCGTCTTTCTCGCTCTATCCCGTCGGGTCTCTGACGCCGAAGTACTTCTGGTGAGCAAGGGAAGAAAAACAGCGTGTTTAAGTTAGCTTCCTTTTTGCAAAGAACATCGCCACGTTTTTTAATCGTCGTTTTTGTTTTGTGTGGTTTCGCATGTAATGTGGAGATTGATTGTTGAAACTGGTGGCATGAGCCAGCTCATGATGTATTCTGCGATGTATCAGGGTTGTGAAATTACAAACGTTGGTGGAGCGCTGTCATTTTGGAAACTTCAGAAATGACAATGCATTTATCAGCGACACAAACCTTCCAAAGTACGCTCGCTCTTCTCAGTGCAAAATTGCCGAGACATATAGGGATGCAACTCGCATAAAGTATATATAATGCTCAGTTAAGGTGGACGTAATAGACCCCAATGCATTATTATGATTATACCGCGGATTACAACTCCTTACTGAATATACTAACTAATTATTGTTTCGATAACTTTTCTCACTAACTTTACGTCGTTTCTCTCCTAAGGGCGGGGGGTGAGAAAATGAAACAAGAAGTCGATCAATTAAATATTTCCGGCTATTAGACAGAAATTTTGAAGCTTTGCTAGGAGCTAAGGTGCGTTGCTTGGCCGAAAGTGATAATCTAAGTAGCGACTGTTTAATTCATCATCATCATCATCACCAGCCTATCTACGCCCACTCCAGGGCAAAGGCCTCTCCCATTATTCTCCAATTACCCCGGTCCTGTGCCAACTGTGACCAATTTATCCCCGCAAACTTCTTGATCTCATCTGCCCATCTAACTTTCTGCCGCCCCCTGCAACGCTTGCCTTGTCTAGGGATCCACTCTGTTACCCTTAATGACCAACGGCTATCTTCTCTTCGCATTACATGTCCTGCCTACGTCCATTCTTCTTCTTAATCTCTACTAATATGTCCTTGACACTCTCTTCTTGTCCCTTAAAGGAGTACTGACACGAAATTTTATGTTACGTTTTTTTCGCTGCTATGCGTGCCTACCAGCCCACTAATCATAGAATGACAGATTAGACGGTCGAGCGCAGCGTAAACATTCATTTACGGCGTCGTTTATTCGTTCCAGTTTCGGTTTCGACAAAAAAACGCTGAGCGGCCGCCATGACAGCGTGTATCACATGGCGTCACCATTCTTGCCGTATCGCTGCCTCTCTGGAAGCGCGCGCGAGCTAGCGCACGCGCGCGCCCAGACCGGCTGAGGTCTTCGCCGTCCCCACAAGCCCGGGCAGCATGACGTCAGTCCCAAAACCATGACGTGTACACACGCCCGAGCAGCGCGCGCCAACCACAGCCAGCGCGTCGGCTTCGTCACGGGAGCCCCGACGTCGGCAGTTTGGGGCACGTAGCGGATGATGTCACGTCGGCCCGCTCTGGGCTTTCTCGTGCGGGCGAAGATTAAAATGAATTTTAAATATGTGTCGCTGAACGGTTGCTGTTGAAACTTGCTCGGAAATATCTCCTGATAAAAAGGAAGCGTTTTACATAGTTATCTCAGCTTTGAAATTTCGTGTCAGTACTCCTTTAACGTTACACCTATCATTTTTAGCTCCAATGCCCGCTGAGTCGTTCCCAATTTAAGTTGAACCCTCTTAGTGAGCCTCTAAGTTTCTGTACTCACCTACGGGGCAGAAACTTGGACTGTTTAATTAGACATTTCTAATTATACTAATACAAAAGTAGATCGGACAACCGTTCGGTTCCAGGCGACTTCGCTGCAGTACTGTAACGACAGAACCCTACAGTAGGAGCACTAAAACAAGGGCCGGAATTCCTACTGCTTTGAAGCCACCGTTATTTTCACGGCGCACCTTTATTTTTTAGTGCTGTGGCAATGCTTATCTCACCTCACATCCGTGATTTCACACAATCAATCGTGTGCCTACTGCCTATCTTTCAACAGTATGCATTACATCGGCAAATGCCTGCGTTTTCTCGCTCTGTTCGCAAACCTTAAACAGGTCTACACTTTGTTGGCGTAGGTATATCGTGACAGTAATCTGAGATTTGTTCTGCTATTTGCCCGCTCTTGTTTGCGCAAGAAGGCGCCGCTAAACGCCTGAAACTGATCCGTGCTTTTAGCCAGCTGGATCGGGAATCCATCGACGCGGCCTTTCACCAGTGAATCGATATGCGTCGATTGTCGTCTGGTGCTCCCAAAGATCGTCTCTCTTAGGTGAGCGTAGTGACGAAACAGCCAGGCGAGGAATATTAGTGGCAATGTTCCGCTAAGAAACTGCGATAACAAAAATCACAACATGCATCGCCGTTCAATTTTAACAGCGAAGCTGTTTAGTAAGTCGTTATTTTTTGTGTCCGCGGTTAAAAATAGCAAGAAAATGCCGAGCGCATGTGAGCTCGCGCACGTGAGCGCGTACATCGCGGCGACCGCCCGGCAGTTAACAAAACCAAGAAAATGTCTAGAGCGCGAGCGTGTGTGTGTGCCTCGCGACGACCACCCAGCGTCCCCGGCGCACGTTTGTCAGCCCAAGAATATCCACTTAGAGAGATTGGCCAAGGTTGTCAAAAAAATCCAGCGTTCGCCGTAATCGTGATAACACTTGCTCGAAACGAGAAAGACACGCCATAGCGTACGCCCCTCCAAGCTGATGTTCAGTGATTATCACTTCCAAACACAATGAAGGAATCTCACACTTATGGCAACCATGATGGAGTAAAGGTCATTGCGGCAGCAAAGATGAAGCAAATCGGCTGCAATCGGGGACATAAACCGTCGTGATGGTCGCGAAGGTTGCCTACAGCTTCGCCATCTTCAAGTCTTACGTGTTAGTGTGAGCTTCCTTCATTTTGTGTGTTTTGCTTTTGTTCTTTTATTTTATTATGTGTGCAAATAGTTTTCCCACATTCTCTGTGCGGTAAAACCACCTTCAGAAAACCAAATCAAAAGACCCTTGAAGTGTAGGTTATCGAGTTCCGCATTTCAGTATGCGACAGCACGTTCTTCAAGACACTAAAATTATTCTGTGGCAGTTGGCTGACGTTAGTAGAATTTTTGTGATCACCCGAAAAATGTCGCGATTGCGCAAATTTTGCAGCTGAGAGCACAGGCCGTTAATCCAAAAACCTGAAGAGCTACGTGTTCAGCTAACCTAGGCAAAAGTAGCTTCAAAGAAGTATCTCGGAGACCATTTATCAACGGGGTGCCATTTCTCGCCAAGTTTCTGGATCCGCTGACAGTTCCGAAGGATAAATGGGGTGAAGGGGCGCACTGTCCTTTACTGAACTTCACAAAGGTAGGCGGATGTAGAATGTGACAGGTCATACTAACTTGGATACAAGACGAATATTTCCACAAATATTTCCACAAGACAAATATTTCTGTTGTTGCTGTGAGGGAGTTTCGTCGCTACAAAACCCGTATCTTCCCGCCAGCGAGTACATCATGTGCATGTTTCGAGTGACGGTAAGCTCCCTGTAACTTGATCCCACGTTAGCGCGAGCGTAGGCATAAGCGTGACTTTTGCGGGTTCGCACTTTGATGTGGCTGAATTTATGACTTGGCTGCACCAGAAGTATAGCTTCCTTGTCATGCTCATCCCCGTTACTTGCATGTGTGTGATAGATGGTGCTGTCGCAGCATTCCTCAGCTCCGAAGGAAGCTGCGCTTGTGATTGTTGGCACCTTTCAAATCCCGCTCCTGGTGCTGTTTTTAGAAGTTGAGTAGTGTCTGCGCATCGGTACATTATTTTTGCCAAAACGTGTGGAGCATTCGCACTGTGGTTGCTGCCAGCGCCTCGCTGATTCATTCCAAAGGATTCAAGAGTTATTACGGAACCTTTGCTGACGTGCACTGTGCAATGTATCTTCTCGTAAGGGAATCATGAGCTTCGATGTTCGAGGAGGAGTTTGTATGGGTCCGTAAAGGCAGGGTGTATAGTAAAGGCAGCCTTGTGGGTATAGCTAAAGGCAGCCTTTAGCTATATTTGTTTCTAATGGAAAGCGATTAAAAAACTAGCCAGACAAAGGTCGCGGTGGAGATGGATGAACCAATGTACGCAAAGTGAAGTCCACACGCGCACGCAAAAAATGTGGGCCATTGAGTGACATTACGGAGTTTTAGCATAGCGGCTAACGTCAGCTACGATAGGGGCGTCAGGTAGCAGGACCCAACTGCGCATTCGCGCGCGGGCACGGCGGGGATGGCCACCTCTTTACGGAACGAATGCGCGGGCTCGGCGAGGCGGGCCGCTCGTCCCCGCTGAATGAATGAGCACCTGCCCTGACGGGTGCTGTATACTCGCCGGCCGTAGCGTAGCGTACGTTAGCCGCTATGCTAAAACTCCACATTGTATGTCGGCGATACATAGCGTTGCCAGTAGCTAGCGGACGCAAACGTCTATCGCCTGAACTACATAAATTTTTCATTCTACCAGCAGTGGCCGTACCTATTCCACGGGTTGACACTCTTTGCACGCCCCAATAGCTCTTCTCCGGCGCACGGGTGGTTCACACATATATCCCCTCCACACGTGCGTCTCAGTTTGTCTCTCTCGTGCGCGCAACTACAACATGCCACTAGCAGGTGCCATGCGGAGCGAGAGGTGTTAAACATCGGTGCCACCCAGCCACTTTTCCGCCGCCAAGCGCGCAGGCAGAGGAGCGAGTCAAAAGCACCCATAGCCACCGGTCGTATTTTAGTGCGAGGGAGAGAAAGAGAGCATTGTAGGCCACGCCACTAAAGCGGCTGACGTGATTCAAGGTAGCCCTTCTTCTGCCTCCGCTAAGGAGAAGGAAGGAGGAGGGAATAAGGGCAGTGTGAAGGGAAGAGGACTTCGGGGGAGGAGAAACAACGCGGCGCAGCAGTCATCACGGCAGCGACGGCCGTCTCAGGGAGCGAAGCGGCAAGCGGTGGCTTTGACATTGTTATTTCGGGGAGGCGGCGGGGGCTCGAACGGTGCTGCGGCCGCTGCCGCCACGGAGGAAAGATGCGGGCGTGAGCCGTGCGCCCCCTTTCACCTCCTCCGCGCACATGTATCCCCTTTCCACTGCTGTGGCTGGAGCGGCACGCTTCCTTGATTATTCTTAGCGAGTGAGTCCCATTCTCACGCTTTGGAGTGCGGACTCCTTGGGACGCGGGGCTGCTGTTCCGGCAGCAAGGCCCCCGCGTGTATAGCGAGCGCTAGCCTTGCTGCTCCTTCAGCACGGTCACCGCCGCAGCAACTGGCAGACTGCTGGATGAAGCATAATGTCCGAAACTCGGCTGTAGACGCGACGCCGCGCCTTTTGGGCAGTGCATTTAGAAATATGGAAACCACAGGGAAGTTTCCCGGTACTGCGGGCGACCAGGTGGCGGGAAATTCGGTTTGTTTGTGAAGGGGGAAAGCGTCAACCGCTGGCAGACAACCACTATCCCATGTACTAGACAGACAATAATCCAGCCAGTCGACAAGCCCGTTCCTGGAAACCTATTTTGCTGGAGAAAAAATGCTTCAAATAAAAAAAATATTGTTGATTGTTAAATTTGTAGTTGTTTCAAGTCAATATCTACAGCAATGATGTCGTGTTCGATGGCAGACGTAAGCCATTTATTCAGAGACTATGAGGAGAGACGACGTGTCCTATGACATAGGACAATTAGATTACAAGTAGCATCGTAGAGGACGTTCACGGTTGTAGGCGAGAAGGAAGGGAGAGTAGAGGGCGGCGAGTGTGTTTGTTTACCTGGCAAACATTCACTTAAACTCCCCCCAGCACTTCAACGTGTACTAACACTACGCTAAAATTGAAGCATGGCAGTTCGTTTGCTGCGTTTTTGCGGCAGTTTCTATCAGCACAGGCGGACTTGCTAATATTCGCGCACTACGCTTTCTTCCTGTTTAATTCTCGGTTCTTTTATTGTCTTCTTATTTTAAAACCACTCGGGGTCAGGAAGACTGCAACTGAAGAGATTGCAATCGCTGCGTCCCCCTATAGTCGGTTTCACCTGCACACGTCCTTGTCTAACAGGTACAGCACGCTTCTCAGGGGAATAAAGTGGCCGATGCGGTAAATAACGTTCAAGTATAGTTGAACGTGTCGGGAAATTTGCAGATAAGCCGAGATCACGCTCCAAATTAGCAGACATGGGGCGAGTTTGTGAACAAAATTGCCATCAGTTTCAAAGTTTGCTTCGTAAAAGTCTGCAGCAGTTCAATATTCCCCGCGTTTCGAAGTAGGTTCTCTGCAATTAATTACTGTTGAATCAACGAATGCACTGGGATATCCCTGCGGGTTTTATCAATCCGTTTGAGGGCATGCTTTATGTCTATACTCCTTGTAAGAACATCGGGACATCATATTAGCAATATATGCACCCGTTTTATTTCCTCATTATTTCGATGCTGCCACGTCCCCAAAAATCGATTTCTCCCTGGGGCTGATGGTGCCTTTAGCGCTCATCGAAACTCAGCGCAATCAGGCTTGTTTGGTTTCCTCCCGAGAGATACAGTCAATACAGGCTCAGTAAGAACTTCGGGCACAATACTCCCTCGCACACAAGGAGGCAGAATAAGTTCAGTCTCTTGTACGCATGATAAAGAAAGAGGAGGATAAAAAGCCCCATGCCCTCCTCGCACTCAGAGACAACCACCGCACCGTGCTCCCTCGTCTGGCGTTTAATCCGTTGCGTGGAGCCCCAAAACAAACTACTACAACGAGCGGCCATCCCCTTTTCCCCGGGCCGCGAAAACGAGGGCTCTCGAGCCACCAACACAGCATCCTCCGGGGGCCCCGCAAAATGAAAGTCGTGTTCCTGCGCGTCCTCCTCGCCCCTCCCTGGCCTCCCACTTCTTCGTGTCTTGCCCGGCGCGAGCAACAAGAGAAGGTAGCGTGCCACAGCACGCTTCGCCGGGTCCACCGAATGCTAACCGGGAGAGCTCGCTTTCCAGTGTTTCGAAGCCGAGACTCTGTCCCAAGGCACGACCCGCCAAGCCCGAACAGAGGGAGGACGTCGTTGGTGCGTTTGCTCTGTCTACAGGGCGACACTCAATGCCGTATAAACACGCTCTGTCCCGGCTGCAACGAATGGCGTGCTACGCCTGTCACTCGCGCTGCCTCTGGGCGGACGCTTATCGCTCTCGCTCTCTCTTCCTCTCTATCCTTCCTTTTCGAGTTTTGCGCTCTGCCTCTCTGGCGTGATATCTGGGCTATTCTACCGCAAAGTCATTCTGCGTTCATGTCGCCTGCGTCGGCGCGTCGTCTGCTTTCTTGTAGTGTCGCGTCGGAGATTGTGTTCTCCGGATGTCGTGTTTCTGTGTGGGTGTGTGTGTGCGTGCGTGCGCGCGTGCGTGCGTGCGTGCGTGCGTGTGTGCGTGTGCGTGTGTGTGTGTGTGGGGGGGGGGGGGGGGGTCGGTGTAACGCGAGAAAAATAAAGGAACAAAGCTTGGAAGTTTGCGATGGGGATGGAAATAATAATAATAGACAGTACCGCCTTTTCGCGCCTGACACATTCTTCGGGAGCAATTAAAATTTTTAGGTGTGTAGGAGGACGCAGAATATTCAAGAACGGTTACTGCAAAATAACGCAAATTCTTTAACTACGATTGGAATGCAAGGAAAAGGCGGGGTAGACCGGGCACCTTCTCTTTTTTTTGTTTCCATTTTTGAATCCTTACGGTAATTCTAAAATCTTGTCCGCTATCGCCATGGCAGCAGTTAGAGGAAGTGCTGATGACGCATTAAGAAAGCCGCATGCCTTCTTTTTTTCGCTCATATAAGAGTGAAGCATGTCAAATAAACAACAGTTCATAGCAATAATAACGTATTACAAACATTTTATACGGGGCTCTGGCGTAACAGTTCTAGCCTTTATTCGATTCCTAATTACGCATTTACATTTTCCGGGATAATCATGAACATATTTTGGTATTGCTTAAACTAACAACGGTACAAGCAGATTTTGACGGCATTGATAAACTACGCGGTAGCCTGTGTCGGTTGCGCTTTGGGTTGTCTTAATCTGCGACCGCGCTTACTACAGGTAGACTTTTGCGCTGAGGTACGAGCCGCCACTCACCGTATCGTGCCTTTTGTATCAATATTTTCAACTGCGTCAGTAAAGGTCAAACCTGATTATCTCTTTGGCTTTTGTTCTTATATAAAACGCTCTATATCGCGCATCTTTCTCTGTTTCACAGCGTAGTGCGTGACTAATTTTTTCTTCGTTTTATTTTGCCATTTTGGCATGCGCTTACGTTAAATACGAATTTTACGTTCGAAGTGTTCGCCAGCTTCCCTGAACGTAAACATAAAAAATTCAGCAAAGCTTGGCGTTGGGGTAGTGAGTAAGGGATCATACTGAATAGGTTAGGTTCACTGTTTCAAACAACGTAAGTTGGACGGGAAGAAAAGGCTGTTCGTGCTCGTTCTTCCTCTTCGTCTTACGTCGTCGTGTCCAAAAGAGCATTTGAACACTTCAATATGCCAAAAGCTAAAACACCCATGCGTACGAGATTTCAGCGCACGTTAAAGGTCCACAGGTGGTGAAAATTAATCCGGAGCCCTTCACTACGGCGCGCCTCATCTCCTGCGTTACGTCGGCGCGTTAAAACAATCAATCAATCAATCAATGAACACTTCAATATGATGTAAACACCAACAGGCTTCTGGGCGCGCTACCATTTTCTGAAAACAATTTACGGGAACATTTTGGTCCTTCTATTTACCCGTCTTCGTGTCACTTGTATTGTCTCGCGAAAAAACGAGCAGTGGCTTAGCTCGGCTATGCCAGGGTATACGCAGCGTGAGCTAAGGTTCATCTGGTTATTCTTCGGTTTCCTGGTTGTATAGGAAGCTGATTATCATGCTTACTGCTGCTAAAACAATTTCCAATGCAATCCAATCCGATTTAATCCAATTAATTCCAATCCAGTCCAACCAAATCAAATTCATATCAATCCAATCCGATCGCGGCGGCGGCGGCGGCTCCGGCGTGCCAGCTGTGCACCGTAAAATGTCACTGCTTCGCGCGCATGCACAGCACGGCTCTCCAGGAGCCACACGGAACTGCTCAACATCGGCCAGTGTAGCTCACGCTGCAAAACCAGTGGGACCAAGCGAACAACTAAAACAAAAATGTGCACAATTCAGAGGAAGTGGTACTAGCCAAACTAGAATCGTATTCCTGGCCAACGGTTGAACAACCGATGAGGACTAAACACCGCCGATTATTCCGTACGCGACCAGACGAGCAGGCCCCTGACGTGAAGCTGGAGAAAAGAGTACGAGCCGAAGCACTGCCGCGACAGCATGCCAAATAGTCTGTGTTGCAGAAAGACAACGTTGATGGAAATATTCCGAGCGCCAAGCAGTGCAAGCGGAGTGACGGGTCGCACACGCTGCCACTTTTTGACGGAGCGAAGCAGGGGGACATATTTCACCCTATTTTAAATAGCTTTTTTTGAACGGCGACATGGACACACTTGTTTTCGGACCTCAGTGGACATACTCAGGGGCACGATGACAAGCCCGTCGGTGCCATCTGAGTTCTCGGTGGCTCTTCCGAGCTCCGGGTAAATCATTTCTGTACGGTTTCAAGATGTATATTTACAGTTATCATATCGATAAATTCGGAGAAAGTGTACGTTGTCAGGTTCGTGAACAATAAAAATCTGCAGAAATTCAGCGAATTGTTTACTGTTACGTAGCATTTTTAGGCCGCTTGTCGAGAGTGAGTTTTTTACAGACAAATATGGGTAAGAGTAGCGAACGACGTTGCATTATTTTATCGTTCTTAAGTTCTCCTATGTCTCTTTTTGCCAATGATGTACATACATACCATTGCAGTGATGAAGCGCCTTTACTTCGCTAATTATGTTTTTTTTTTTCCAAAGATGCAAGGGGTACTGCGTCGTTGATCCATTAACGCTATTTTTTATTCGTATCTCAAACGTTTATTTGCAAACTTCTTGCTTAATCTTCCGTTTTTGGGGGAGGTACATATCATGAATATTTTTTTATTTTGCAGATCATTTTTGTGAAAATTTAATTTTCTCTGTTTTCCATTTTTTTTTTCAAAATTCTGTCCAGCAGATTATCTCCATTTGCGCTATAATAATAAATAAAGGTACAACGTCTCCAAATCTGCATTTTTGTGGAAATGCAGGGCGTTACACCGTCCCAGCCATGGGGCTCGGCAAAAAATGCTACGCGTTAATGATTAGGATATAGAAAACGCTTGGCAATGCGCTACCTTTTTTTCACCCGAAAAACCATATGAACGTTCAATGGGCACTGTCAAAATACTAGAAAAGAGTAATAGTGGCTAAGCGTCGGCGAAAACAGTGAAGAGAGAGTTTAAATTAAAAGATAAACAGTGGCAGCACGCCTTTTTAGTTGTACGGGTCTGTCGAAGCACAGGTCTTTGTGGAACAGTCGTGGCGCGACAATGTTGCGCGGGCAGGTCACATGTCTCGCTGCTGGGGGTTGGGCAACGAGCTACGAACTCCCGCCGCCGAGTAGAGAACGCAGCTCTCTTGGAGCGTCACTGTCTTCTACCGATGCCAGGAGAGCACTTGCTTGAGGAGGAGAAGGCGCAAGGTTTTCCGTTGTGAAGGATCTCTTGGACGTGGCCTGGGTCCTGGCGCATGACCGCTATCACTCCGGTCTCACTCCACACCGCCTATCTGCTCTTCACCACGGAATCGTCCTCCCCGTCGGGCTGCTATCGCCGGCAGCTTCTTATTGGCCGGCGCCCGGGGCGCGGCCGGCGCCCGGGGCGCGCTCGCTTTGTCACCTCGAGCGCTCGGTGCCATAGCCCCGGTGAATTACGTTAGCGTATTCGCTGGTGTCGTCTGCTCCGTTGTTTTTTCGTCGACTTTTTTCTCGGTGTGCTATTTTGTCGTTGCGATGTCTTCGCATTACAGTGTACATCAAGCCCTTGTTATAACAATGTCCTCGAGACAGGACGCCGACATCGTTATAAGCGATACTTCGTTAAAACCTGGGATGACTTGCTCTTCCTTCACTGCACTTGGGACTATGAAAAACTTCGAATAATCTGAGAATTCGAATAAAGCGATTTCATTATAACGAGTCTCCACTGTACGAAAGGGTGTGTGAGGCCCGGGGCTGAATCCGACCGCACTGGCACTTGTTTCGTATCTCATACCCCGCCTGAAATCGCAATTGCAGTGGTACCGCGAATGGGTCGCTTATCGCACTTAACGTTGCAGGTCCCTGCCAAAGCTGAGCAGCGAGGACGCGACCGGCGGCTGCGAGGCGGCGCTCTCGGGCGGCGGCGGGGTGACATCGCCCCCCGGCGGCGGCGGCGGCAACTTCGAGCCCATCCCGCACGAGCACGACCTCTGCGAGCGGGTGGTGATCAACGTGAGCGGCCTGCGGTTCGAGACGCAGCTGCGCACCCTGCACCAGTTCCCGGACACCCTACTGGGGGACCCGGGGCGCAGGCTGCGCTACTTCGACCCGCTGCGCAACGAGTACTTCTTCGACCGCAACAGGCCAAGCTTCGACGCCATTCTCTACTACTACCAGGTACTCACTGGGCTTGCCTTCTCTGACTGATTGCGAGAGCAACGCTTCTAACGCATTCGCAAACGGTATACCCCACGACCCTCCTGTTGTCATACCACCACTTCATTGGACCTTACGCGTCTGGTTTTGTCATGCCCCGCCTTTGCCCGACATCGCGCTCTGATGTCTCAGCACACGGTCAGTTCAAGACCTAACGCGTATGCTGACATAATGGTTTGATAAACTAAATGAATAACATGATTTTTACAAAACTGCTTAGATGCCAATGCACGTACTACGCTAAGAAATCCCATACAACCGAGAGAAATCATCAACAAATACCGCAGAAAACTCCAAGCAAACACACAACAAAACAAAGTGACGCGCAACTATTACCGTAATGCAGTGTGCACATTAAAAGCCTTTTTGGCACACGTTTTTTAGTGTAACCCCAACCGGAGATGCGTAACGAACTACACCTGATACTCAACTGTAGAGTGCTTCCGCGAGCTCCTCTGGAGGCACTGAGAACTAGTCCATTATCTCTTACTCTGCAGTCGCCGAACTGAGCCTTGAACTTCCTCCATTTTTCCCCTCCCCTCCATCTCTCTTTCCCCATAGTGGTTAGGGCCCGTCCCTTTTCATCAAAAAGTCCTACTACTGCTACTTTTTTACGGGCAGGTGTACAGAAAGGGAGAAGGGGGAGGCACAATCTCGGAAAGTTCTTCTTGGGACATCTGCAAAATGGAGAGCTTTAGCTCCGCTACAAAATAGGCCGGTAAGGATAGAAGAGTGAGCGGAAATTTTAAAAAGCGCTATATTCGTATAGATTAGGCACGTGTGCTCCTACCACGTGATGCGGACCCCTGCTGGTGGAAATGTTTTCGTTTCTTCTGGGGTTGGCGCATTTAGCTACAAGGTTTCAGTTTTCTATAAAATGGTTTGCAGAAACGGATCTCGCCAAGTGCTCATCACCTAAACGGATATTGCCGACGTGTTACGCATAAGTCTGCACATTTGGAGAGCATGGCTATAGTGAACTAGAATATCTTACTACTATCTTATCGTGGCAAAGGCAAGGCCACTTTCAATAGTAGGCACTGAAGCCAGAACACCTGAAATCGCAAAGAGCGCTTCTGTCGCATAGTGGAGGTGAAATAGCGTAGCTGTTACATCCTCCACGTGCCACTACTCATCCCCGGCTTCGAATCCTGGCGTGTGTTGAGGCTCATTTATTTCAGAATTCGAATAACTGAAGATCATATTATTAGAGCCTGTCGGACGGTGATTGTTTTCGCATTTATTTTCGTAAGAATCATGAGCCATCCTACTTTACGAAGGTAGATGACCGGCGAAGCTTTTTAGCAGACTAGACAAAATTCACACAAAATTTGGGTCGAAGGTGTCAGCATATTTTATTTCTCTTTAGCATCGACGGTGGTCGTCTAAAAAAAAACACAAATACATGCACAGTTTTATTTTGACTCTGTTGATCTTGAAAATGGTGCCTATTAATAAATAACGTACTAAAAATGCATATCCAAGTGTTAAGACGTATAATCTTGAGATTCAACTCAACTGAACGTTCGTTTTCCAGCGCCTCGCATTTCAGAGACCCGCAGAGCCTCGTGAGTGTTTTTTTTTTTTTTTCTCGTACACGAAATATACATGGAACCCTAGCCATGTAAGCTTCACTTGAAAAACCTTTACATAAAACGGCGCAAAAGCCTTGCTTTGGCCACAGCAGTTACGTGTGGCGTTAGCAGTGTATGACGGTTTTAACAGCGGAGCTTTTTAGGGGCTTCGGCGCACGTTAAAGATCCCCAGGTGGTCAAAATTATTCCGGAGCCCTCCACTACGGCGCGCCTCATCGCCTGCGTTGCGTCGGCGCGTTAAAGCCTACAATTCATCAATGTTTAGGGGCTTGTCCGCTGATGTCCTGTACGTCACGTCAGGCGAACCTATACCGCTGGGCCGGCAGGTGGCGCCACCGCCTCGACGGCCGTGCAGAGCGCGATCTCGGCTCATGCGCCAGAGAACTCAGTCCACGGCAACACAAACTTCCAGACCCCCGGCTTCTAGTACGTACATACCACGGCGAGTGGCCTTTGAGCGACCCCCACCTCTTTGGGATGTGGCCGCCAGCGGGCCGGAGTCAGCTCCGCTGTTTCAGGAGATTTCACAGGCGTAAAACTGGCTTTAAATTTTATGCATTCTCTCGTCTTCATCTTCGTTCACAGCTCGCAAGCAGTTGACCTGTCAGAAGTTCGAAATGCAGTGAACTACCCGCCGCGGTGGCTCAGTGGCTAAGGCGTTGCGCTGCTGAGCACGAGGTCGCGGGTTCGATTCCCGGCCGCGGCGGCCGCTTTTCTGATGGAGGCGAAAAGCGGAACCGCCCGTGTGTACGAGATTTCGGCGCACGTTAAACATCCCCGGGAGATCAAAATCAATCCCTACCCCTCCACTACGGCGCGCCTCATTGCCTGCGTTGCGTGGGCGCGTTAAACCCCTCAATTAAACAAACAATCAATCAATCAATCAATCAATAAAAAAACGCGGTGAACTAGAATATTTTAGTTCGCGTTAGCGGCACGAAATTTGGCGCTGCTTTTGTTCCCGCGGGGAATGCTCAGAAGAACTCGTCTGAAAACGTGGCACTCGCGTCAGCCTTCATTTTCCCGGTAATTAATGACCTCCCTGTTTTTCCATATTGAAAAAAATGTATATATAATGGAGAGTAGACGACGCCAGGGAACGCCAAATGCTTACGTGCAAAGGTGCGGCAGCGTCCACACATTTTCAGGCTACTCAGCTCTTCCTCCATGAGTCGCATGCGCGTGCGAACTCAGCAATACCTCCCCCTCTTTTTCCCCCATTTCTTCTCTGGCTCTATCGTTGCAACGTCCTTACTAAGCTCGATAGGCAGTGCCGTACGCATAAAGGAGGGGAGCTGCGAGGGGGACGGCCACCTGACTTCGAAACTTTCAGCTTCTTGCGCGAGGAGGGGGAATGGGGATAGGATAGACTATTCACCTGACCCTGGTGACCGAATAGAATACGGGTAGTTACTTTTCGGTCGCAACCGCTGCAACAAGCCTAGGCTGCTTTTATGCATGCTTTCACAACGACGTGGTGCTTGAAATGTCCCTTAAAAAAAACACTGAGTACAGCAATCACAAAGTTAAGTAAAGTATGTCCACGGCATACTGAAGCTCTCTCAATTAATTTGCTGTCGATTTTTCGTTTTTGTATTTTTTGTTTGCTTTTTTATCATGCTCTATCTTCTTCTTCCCACTCTCCCCCTGTACAATGCACTGCGTGAGCCCCTGAAGTAACCGGGCACTGAGAAATGCGCACGCAGTGTATGTGCAGCCATGAATTATTAAGACTACTTTTGGGTCAACTATGACTCGGCCATTCATGAACCTTTGCGCGCAACACGAACCCTATTTCTCGAGTCGATTCAATATCCGCCATCTGCGGGTTTTCAGAAAGGAGTAAGCGAAAATTTTAGTGGGGTGTGTTCATATTAGGACAGCCAAAGTGGGTGCCATGGCCAATTTTTGTGTAGAACACTGCATCCTCACTATTTAACTGACATTATTTCAGCGAGAAACTCCATAGTTGGTTTAGTAAAAAATATTTAGGACGCTTGGGCAGGGCTACCATACACATTGCATGGTGTGGCAATTTGGTGACGTGTAAAGCAAAGCGGCAAATTTTCTAAATATTCGTAATTCTTTGGCGAAATAGTTGCGAAGTTTGCCGCTGGATTCGGTAAAATTGATCTCGCCGTACTTATGTTTTTTAGAGAATATTTCCCGTAGTTAGCAGCGAGAGAAATGCTGTTCAAAAGTGGCACTTAATTTTTTTTTTTTTGTGCACGTCGGCCCACAGGCTAAGCTGTATAGTTTTTTAGCCTTGTTTATCATTGACTGCTGAATGCTTCATACCCTGCTCATCGCCCTAGAAAGCACACTTTTCAAAATGCTGATTTGTCAGGTGCGCCAAAAAATGAAACTCTGGAAAAAAAAAGGGTCACCTTTCGATGTCACTTGAAAAAGTAATGCTTGTCAATTTTCACAATATTTGCACAAACCGGCTATAAATAAATGAATATTCTAGAAAGCTAACATGTATTGCGGTATTTTGTTTCTAACATGGAAAATGAGGTCACCTTCGGCCCAATTTTTTGTCTGATCAACAGTGGAATAGCAGTTCGCAATGAAGCAAGACAAATAGTTTTTGCTGTTTTTACAGCTTTTAGAAAAAAAATGTGGCCGATATAAAGAAAACTGGTCAGAATAGTCATATTTAGCCATTGTTCAACTTGTTAGTAGCGTAAGGCATTAGAATAATTGTTAGGTTTTCCGCCCGCGCCTTCTATCTGAGTAAGGTTGCCATATTGTCAGTATTACGTCATCGCCTTGCCACAGTTTTGCCAGAAATGCATATTTTACTTTTATTTATTTATTTATTTATTTATTTATTTATTTATTTATTTATTTATTTATTTATTTATTTATTTATTTATTTATTTATTTATTTATTTATTTATTTATTTATTTATTTATTTATTCAATATACCCTCATGACCCCAGGGGCATTACTGAGGGGAGTGGTACATGAGCAGTACAACACAAACAAAAAATGGCCAACATAAGACACCTTGGCAACGCGTGTACAAGGCAAAGGAAAAAAGATAGTAATACAGCCAAAAATCTGTAGGCTTGTTCATACTCGTAATGAAACACGTACCAAAAACAAATGCGACATGACAATGACAAAGTGTAAATGCTACTGTGAACAGATGACCCATGAAAAAGAATGACTCTTATGACTCTTCTTTATCGCACATTCTTAGTACTTTATCCCATTTACAAGCAACCGGACGAGCTGCTGCTACTAAGAAAGTGCGACATGCGATCGTCGCGGTCCAGGGTTTATTTCCGTTCTGTCTGGTAGATGCGAAGTTCTAACTGGAAAAAACTTAGTCCTTTCATTTCCGCCTTTCAGGCTCCGAAGACCGGTAAATAGATTTGCTTCTTGGAAAATTTCTTTAAAGGTGATTTCTGTCCTGGGCTGTATTCCTAGGCTGTACTAGGCCTCAAAAAACCACGCGTGTTGCGCAGAGCGGCGGCCGTCTACGGCGACCAGTGAACGTTCCCCTGGACGTGTTCGCCGAGGAGATCAAGTTCTACGAACTGGGCGAGGGCACCTTCAACAAATTCCGCGAGGACGAGGGCTTCATCAAGGAGGAGGAGCGCCCCCTGCCTGGACGCGACCTACAGCGACGCATCTGGTTGCTCTTCGAATACCCGGAGAGCTCGCAGGTATGCCCTCGTTCAGGTGGCCTCTTCGATTTCCTTCATTCACGATGAAGTCAAGGCTTGCCTAGCAGGAACCGTTTCAGATGCGAAGCACCTTAGGAGCTCGGTCTGTCGGCGTCTCCTGTCGCCGTCATCGTTTCATGTGGTCACGGTACTAAAACACCGGGACACTCGTTTTCGAACGCCTCGCGCTAGAACGCTTCATCCCCGTGGGAAAAATCGCATACTAAAAGAACACACCGGCACACTCGTTTTTCGTTCATGCTTGCTTGTTTTCTTCTATTTCGCTCCGTACTCGGTTTAGCTCAAAAGTTTGCTGTTCTCCATTTCGAATTTCCCTTCTCCTCCGTCTTTGTAATTGGTATTTCGCGTATATCAGCGCGCGCCGTGTGGCAAGAGTGAGAAATAATCTTCAAATACACTTATACACTGCATGCTTCGCCCCTCCCCAGCTTTCATGTTATTCAAGTTGGCCCAGTTTTTTTATGACAACTCTTCCAGGGCCTTCAGATTGGTTATCGCAGGGACCTTCCGGATCTCCTGGGAGCGTGACCTCTGAAACACCCTCTGGTAATAATATTCGCGACCTCCACGACAAAAACTACAAATGGCGAAACTACAAATCTTCCCTTTCTGCAATTATTTATTGTCCACAGTATGCACTTGTCCAATATCATCTATTTCCTACATATATGCTCCTCCCATCATGAACAGGGGCATCTTAAGAGCGCATACTACTATCCGTCGGGAAGTTAAAGCGCTTTTCGGTAGGGTAAATTTTGAAAACTCAGCACATTTGCTCAGCGTCTTACATATTGCATGATGCACTCCAAATCAGCGTAGCAACCTCCTTACAAAGTGTTCAAAACTGCAGACGTGTTTCAAAAAATATCACGAAGAGGTGAAATGCCTTCTATTGGGAGCCTCTTCGTCAAGAACTTTCATCATTTCCCCGAGAAATAGCAATTTCACCATCTAGCAAAGAGCTAACGTTGTAAACGATGCTTGCACTGCCGTGACGTCAGTCAGTATGTACGAAGCGCAAACATTCCTTACCGTGCTTCCCAAGCACTAGATGAGATTTCGTGTTCGCTCTCCAAAAACAAGACGTTGTTTGCTAACAGTATATTGAGACAAGTGAATCCATCACCGTCTCAACAAAATGCTGTGCTCTTTAAGATGTCTCTGTCTTCTTCTTTCACTATACTTGTATGTCCCTCAACTATGCCCTGGTTAGGCCACGTAACTTCAGCCAACTGTCTCTTCAGAACTCCCATCTCTCTGGGTCACTGTGGAAAACTTAGAACAGAGCAGTTGTGGGTTATACGGATAAGTGAAATGTCAGGTGTATGAAGCCACGACTGTCGGTGAACGCATGCGCACTCGCCGTCGTCTAATGGTGTCGAGCGCCACCGTCCGTGCGCAGGCTGCGCGCGTGGTGGCCATAGTGTCGGTGGTGGTGATCCTGCTGTCCATCGTCATCTTCTGCCTGGAGACGCTGCCCGAGTTCAAACACTACCGCATGTTCCCCGCGGGCAACAACATGACACGCGTGGTGGAGGACGAGGTGCCCAAGCTGACCGAGCCGTTCTTCCTCATCGAGACCTGCTGCATCGTGTGGTTCACCTTCGAGCTGTTCGTGCGCTTCTGCGCCTGCCCCTGCAAGCTGGCCTTCTTCAAGGACGTCATGAACAGTATCGACCTGGTGGCCATCATCCCCTACTTCATCACCCTCGGCACCGTCATTGCCCGGGAGCGCGAAGGGCCCGGATTCCTGCCTCCGGACAAGAGCTCGAACCAGGCCATGAGCCTGGCCATTCTTCGGGTCATCAGGCTGGTGCGCGTGTTTCGCATCTTCAAACTTTCGCGCCACTCCAAGGGCCTGCAGATCCTGGGCCGTACGCTCCGCGCCTCTATGCGCGAGCTGGGCCTCCTCATCTTCTTCCTCTTCATCGGGGTCATCCTCTTCTCGTCGGCAGTCTACTACGCCGAGGCCGATTCGGACCGCTCTTACTTCAAGGTACCTCTCCTTCATCTTGTGCACTTGCCCCTTGATTGAAACGCACCTCTGCCCTGTCACTGTTCTTGCAGAGCATACCGGACGCATTCTGGTGGGCCGTGGTGACCATGACCACGGTCGGCTACGGCGACATGCGTCCCGTGGGCGTCTGGGGCAAGATCGTGGGCTCGCTGTGCGCCATCGCTGGTGTGCTGACCATCGCGCTGCCCGTGCCGGTGATCGTGTCCAACTTCAACTACTTCTACCACCGGGAGACCGATCAGGAGGAGATGCAGTCGCAGAGCTTCAACCATGTCACCAGCTGCCCCTACCTGCCCGGCACCGTGGTGGCGGCCAAGCTGAAAGGGGACTCGGACTCGCCAGACGACTCGGACGTGCTCGAGCTGGACGACGCCGCCTCGCTGGCCTTGTTCTCCTCCGCGTCGCCCGCCAACAGCCAGGTCACGCAGGGGGCGCACACCGCAAACAGCACCAGCAACCCTGCAGCTGCCTCGGCGGCGGCGGCGTCGCTAGAGACGGACGTCTGACGGCAGCAGCGCGTCGTCTGCACGCACATCTGGGCCGGCACTGTCCAGGCGTCGTCCTGTCCAGGGCGGGGAGCCTCGCCGACTAGGTTCGTGACCCTCCCCATCTCCCAACTCACGTGCTTGCTCGCTTTTCCTCAGTAGTCGTGTGCACGCAAATTAGAGGGGAAAATACCCTCGGTATATTCAAGTTCTCGGGATAACAAATTGGCTCCGCTATAAGCAATACAACGTTATAAGCGGAGATTACTTGCACTCAATTCACTGTGGTGGGGTCTGTGAAAAACTTATAATAGAGTGAGATATCATAACGAAGGTGTGCTGTATCCGGAAATGCGTGTGGGGGGATGTATGAATAAAGTCTCTAAAATGCGTACACTAAAATGCATTCCTAAATTGTGTCTAGGCCTGTATTAATATTACTTAAACAGGATAATGTATTGTGGAAGTACAAATAAGCAATACAGTTGTGAATTCTAGAAATATTTACACTAAAACGCTAATACTGAATATATTTTCTAAGCAGAGTACACGCAACCTTCACATTGCAGGCAACAAGTTAGGAAGTGCAATGAAAACGATTAGTACTGCTTTTATAACCTTCGACTTTGAAGCCACAGACGAATGAAACACACAGATGTGGATATAATTATACCTAGATAACAGGGGCTTCTCAGATAGCTCATCTATGACGCACTGACAATCGAGGCGCAGCGAAACACTGGCGAAAGAATCAAGGAGCTAAATAGGGGCCGACCTACACGAGTTTATAACAAATTAGAGAACATTTGCGAAGCACGAGGCGTGGGGGAGCCGACATGCCTTTTTCCTTGGGCCTTAATGGTACATTGTGAGTTCAGCCTCAAAGACGATGGTGTTCTGCGGCCCGCAGTGGGTCAGACACAAATATATCCCAACTATAGTGTCATTCCGCATGACAACAAACACACATCGTTTCCATTACAATACCGTCCAACTGTCCACAACGAATTCGGATAAGATCCCACACATTTTTACTCACTCGATGCCTAAGCGTAACCTTCTCGATGGGCCTTTAAGTTGTCCATATTCAAAGAAAATCAGCCTCTGTGGTTTCGACTAGAGTTTTTTTCTTCTGTGCCTCTTATTCATCCTTTTTACACACAAACATTAGGGTTCTCTACCAGAAAAAACGTCATTTAAAAATCTTCGAGGACATCTAAGCACTTTATGATTTGCGAACGCGAAAACAGTTTTGTGCAACTAAACACCGCTGAGTGTCCTTGGAGTTTTGAGCTGAACCATCCTCCGTAACCCTTCGCTCTGCTACTATTTTTGTAACTTCAGGACCACGAACGATTGCAGCATCATTCCAGAATCGGCGGCAATACAGATCGCTCCTCCCGCACATTTTCGAAGGGGGTGGCTGTCTGGGCCCTGTTTACCAGTGGTTGCTCCCCGTGCCTTGCTGTCTGGGCCTCACCGTCGTCACTTTGCTTTGCGTGCATGACTTTATAGAGTTTCTCAACTCAAAAACGGTGGCTTTCGGTAGTTCTTACAGCGCAGTTGCTTACATTAAGCTCCTGTACGTATCCCCCGCATGCGTTCTCCGGTTGTGAGTGCATGGGCGGGGGGGCCCGAACGAAAAATGTCCGCGAAAAGAAATTCATGTTGGGAGAGACTGCAGGGCACGGCAGCAGCCGTGCGCGGGAGAGGGTGAAGATAGTGTGGCGTCGGCGCGAGAGAGGAAGGAGATAGTGTAGGGTCAATAGCGACACAGACGCTCCTGCAATTAGTTACGTGGGCATCGCCGACCACCAAGATGCAGCAGTTCCTTGCATCTTTGTGAATTGGGCCCCGGTCAATCGAGTTTGAATGTATACAGCCCAATAAAACAACGATAGATTCACTGAGTCATTCGCCCCCATATGTATGACTGGGCCCACAATTGTTTTTTTTACCGTACAGAGAGAAGAGAGAGAGGGGTCGATTTTGTAATGGCGGTGACGAGATACATCTGACATCGATTGCATAGCGATACAAGAACACTTATGAAAGTTTATGGACGTACAGAAGTAGAGACAGGTCCGGAAGTCTGTCGCGAGGGACCAATGCATATATAAAGGGCATTTTTACCCTACTATCACTATTTGTTCGCATTGAGATACTTACAGCACTGGTGGTACGCCGCCTGCTTGGAAAATGTGCAGGCAATCTGCGTAATAAGTGAAAGCGCAGGAGGTATTGCACACAATCCATGTCAAAGCTGAGTAAAAGTAAGAGCCTTTTCCAACAAGTTCAGCGCTGTTCGCAAAACTACAGTAAATGAGGCGGCGCGGCCTTGTATCCGACCGCATGTAACGTCTGCACAGGCTACAAAACCTTCTTCATCTTCGTAGCCGGGAATTACGAGCCGTCCTTTCTGATTTGAAGGTTGCGTCAAAATTTCGGCGCAACTGTGCTCTTCAAGCCATTGCAATCGCGCTCAGAGGATTACGGACTTCCGCTGCAGTGCCCTTGTTCTTTTTCTTGCGTCTTCTCTTGTGCGTTCATCGATCTGACGTCGTCGGCGCCAGGCACCCGAATGAAAGCATGCGGGCGCCCACGCATTCGAATGCGACCCTGCCTTGACATTGGCTAGCGCTCAGCGGGCATGCCCCGGCCAGGGCGCATTCCTCGCTGAGATTCGGGGCCCTTCGACGCCGGCTGTCGCTGGCAGCTCTGCCAAGCGCATGTCTCAAATGTCCGCTGTGGTCTGAAGGGCTCCGTCTTCCCGGTGCCCATGCTCACGTCACACCGAAGCTGCCTGTCAAAGGCCGCCTGTTTGTTCTCTAAAACCTAATCAGATTGCGAGCGCGCGCTCTGGGCTGAGGGGTTCGCCCGAGATGTTAGCTTGTATTGTCGAATGCGACAATGGTTTAAACCTACTGGCTGCATCAGTTTAACGGCGAAGTGTTTGCGCCCTGAGCCGAGAATATAATCGGACGACCCAGCAGCACTGCCTATAAACACTTTCACTCTTTGTTTTGTATGCTCGTAAGCACTTCCAAAGATATAGAGCAGCACTGCCTATAAACACTTTCACTCTTTGTTTTGTATGCTCGTAAGCACTTCCAAAGATATAGTTATCACCAGGCACTGTCCTTTTAATTTGCTATTTACTAATATTACTTATATTGTTTACCAGTATTTGCAGATTTCATCGACGACCTGCGTTCGAAGATTTCACCGTGCAGTGTCAGGAAGTATTCCGCACGTTTCCGTCGCACAAACGCCTCATGCCACGCGTTTGTCAGCGTCCGTAGTCAATATGACCCAGCCCCTTACAAGCCCACCTGGGGTCGCGTAGATAGAGTGAGTGACGTAAGGCCACAGCCAACACGCTAAGAGCACCAGCTCATAAAGAACTGTTCATTATAGCGTTGTCTACTTGAGCACTGATTGTGCTCACTTTACTGACGTATATCCTTGCTCACAACCTGGGGCCACAAAGTTTCTCAGGTAAAGAGCCCGCCTAAATCAACCACTAAGACCCCTCAAAGGCGTCGGCTCCTAAATACGAAGGCCTCCTAAAGGGAGGAGGCCGTCGTCGACAGGAAAGGCAAATATATTTACACAATGTTCAGGGAACCGTCTTCCATGCAGCCATCTCGTCGCCTCGCCTCTTCGTCTATGCGTCTGTTGAGCGACGTGCCTGCATCATCTTCGTCGCCTTCAAAAGTTCCAACATAAATGAAGAGAGTTTATTGCGATAGGAACTAAATGCCTCTCGGTGCGCTTCCGTTATTTGCGTGGCTTTGTTTGGTAGGTGACACCATTGAGTGTAACAGCTAAAATCCCCCAAACTCTACCGCGCTAAGGACGCTGCAAAGTGACTAACTCAAAAGGGTCCGTTATGGGCGAAGGTGCTGATTATATTTCTCAATAATAGTATACGCTACATGTTAACTGGAAGTGATTTTACAACTCGAAATAATGTGAGCTATATTCTCTTGACAGCGAAAAATCGCAATTGCGAATATGATGTTTCATCCTGTCAAGGCCATGTTTTCGCCCGTAATGCCGTTCCAGTGCAACAAAGCAGCAGTGCCACCGAATTAGTGCGTCCATCGGCTGTGTAAAGACTCAAACAACCAATTCTTATTGAAATCGTTATCATTACCTAAACAGCTATTTATTAAACAGTGCCAGTTTTTGTGCGTGCAAGCGTGCGCTGACTCCTTCGGGGCAAATTTGAAAACGGAAATGCACTTCAGTTGCCGGGAGTCGAGCACATGCACCACCGCTTCCAAAGCGCAAGTCATAAGCACTTGACCGCATGTTTTTGATGTTATATATAGACCCCGCATAAAGGCCCCGGCGGCGTTTATATGCAAGGTTTATAGGCTGCTGAGGAGTCAGAAATGTTGAATAATTCATCCCTGTCTTTAGCTTTACCCTAGTGTTGCATATAAACCCCGCATATAAACCCTGCCGGTGTTTATATGCAAGTTTTATGGGCTCCTGAGGAGTCGAGAATGTGTAGGAATAATGCATTACGGTTTTCCGCTTTCTTTTTTTTTATTTATTTGTGCCCTCAAATTCCCAATCCTTTTAGAGGGCATTGGAAGACCAACGACACAAAAGGATACAAAAATAAACAAGCGTTTGGTCAGTGATCTGCAGGGTCACTTAGTGTCAAGAAACGAAAACTGCATTACACCTATGCCCACATACCGCGTTTGCTCACCGCTATACGGACATTCCTCGAGGCACCGGGACTCCACTACTCCCTTCACTTTCCTACCCCAATTAGAGAGAGTCATTATTATTTTATTTCTGCTTCCCAGTTCCCGTAACCTATTCTTTTCCTCATAGACACCAAAATTCGCCAAAGCGTAACAAGACGTCTTCGTTCACTCTGTATAGAAACATGCGCACTAAAACCTCCACCACCCACCCATGACACATGGAGTATTGACGAAACGTGACTGTCGTTTGCGTACTGCTTCTATCAGCGGTAAACACGCCCTCAACCACCGCTGTTTTCTCCTTCGCTCCCTTACTTACTGCTTGCGCAGTCGCATCTAATGCACGAGACTACTGTCTCAGCGAAAGGTCCGCTTCCACTTTTTCAGCTTTGGGTTAGATGAGGGGCACTAGTGGAACTGCAGACATAGATCGTGTGACGGAGAATGAGTGGGAAAAAATATGAGCCAGTGTGACGGAATCGCACTCACTAGAAGGGCAGCAATAGAGTCGTACATTAAAATGAAGCAGGGGGTGGGGGTGAACAAACCAAATGAAATGTCGCTTGCCACACAAGCCACCTTGCCACCTTTCAAGCACCAAATTAAAAAAAAAATCCTTCATTTTTCTCCACGTAGTTGGTTCCCGTCTGATACTGACAAGTCTGAATTCGTAGGGCATTAGCACACCCATATTTGTCTTTTTTTTTTTTTTTTTACATATTATGTCGAATAGCTAGATTGTCGCTGGCATCAGGTTTCTGTATTAACGCGCACAATTTTACGGTATGATAGGCGCAGCGTTGACTTTTCTGATTATTGCATGTTGTTTTCTTCTAGTGTTTTTTTTTTTTTTTTGTATCGCACTTGAGTGACGGCAAATGATTACGTTCGATTCGCCGCCTAGCTGCATCGTTATTGCTTCTGCTTTGCACATTTAAACTGGCTTTGATGATAAAAGCTTTCCTTCGAGCACTGAATTATTCATGTTAGGCGCACAATTTTCCTTTCACACGGCGCGCATTTTCATTTCGTCTGGTAAGCGCGTGTCAGTTATTTTCACGCTATTTTTGCAGTCTTTCCTTTGCTGCATCTTCGAGGCATGCAAATGCGTCAATGAATGCAAAATAAACTCAGTCCCCAATTGCAATACGTAGCAGCAGCAACGACGACAACAAAACCCTCCCAACATTCGGCTCTGCGGGGTCAAAGCCTGCGTACGTGTGGTTCAGCGTTCACAGGAGAACGGCTCGGCTGCTGCGGGGGCCGATGCCCTGCAGGCCACTGGGACGACGCGGGTCGATGCTATGACGTCACATTGACGTCATCGCCGCTCTGTTTCTCGCCCTCCCTCGCTCCCTTTTCGCCGTTCAGTTCGTGGCCCCAGTCATCGCTTCTTCCGTTCACAGAAACACCCAGCGTGGGGGCCCCCTTGCCCCTCCTTTGAGAAGTAGCTTGTGCCGCGAACAGCGTGTGTGCGGGCACCGCGGAATGGGAAGAGAGGAAGGGGAGGACACCGAGGTGTCGAGAGGAAGAACAAAACCAGGTCACGAGTGGGAGAAGGGGAGGGAGTGGAAGAGGAGGGTAGGAAGAAGATTACATAGTGACGTCCAGGAAGGAAGGAAGGAAGGGGGAGATCGGCGGCGATGCTGCAGGTCGACTCTATCTATGTTGGCGCATGCACGCGAACGGAACACGAATGCGATCTGTTAATTCAATGAGAGAGGAGAGAGAGCACAAGGCACCTAAAATAGCATCGCTGGGACGCGGCTTTCTCAATGAGCGCTGAGCCCCGCTCATCCTTTCTCTCTCGCCCGTCATGCCCCCTTCTCATCGCTTGCTGGGCGGGCAGGTTTGAATGGCACGTTTGCGATCACTGACTCCCGAAGCACTGTTGCACATATATATATATATATATATATATATGCCTCGCAGGCTATGCAAATCACTCACTTGCATGATAGGTGATCACAGGCTAATTGGTGTCAGCAATGCGCTGGTGATTTCGAGCTTGCTGTGATTTTCTCCATAGGCCCAGCGAGCGGCGGCGTTTTTTGCCGGCCTTGAAAGCGCAAAGAACTCAGTTGCCAAATTATAGGGGAAAATGTTTGTTGGGTACAGACAGCGGCGGCGCCATTCGTGGTTATTCGCATAGGCATTGTAGTTTTTGGCGAGCACATCACGGCGATTCGTCCCGCGTGCCTGATGCTGCGAATACAGCTGATAGCATCTGACTCCACTCGAGCCTTATATTTATAGCTTAGAAAAGTTTGTAAAGCAAGATATTACAAAGATTATATATATATATATATATATATATATATATATATATATATATATATATATATATATATATATATATATATATATATATATATATATATAAGACAGAAAATAAGGGTTGGCAGTCAAGAAAACCTCGGAAAGCAAAGGGGAGGTTGTGGTGGGACATAGAAACAGATGTTTCATCTGTTTCTATGTCCCACCACAACCTCTCCTTTGCTTTCCGAGGCATCTGTTTCTATGTCCCACCACAACCTCCCCTTTGCTTTCCGAGGTTTTCTTGACTGCCAACCCTTATTTTCTGTCTTATTTTCACCGAGCCCCTCATTTGCCATTTTCTAATTCGCTATATATATATATATATATATATATATATATATATATATATATATGGCGAATGACGAGGCCCAGGATGCGATTAGAGCAGAAATAGTATCTGCATGGCGACAACAGGGCCAGGCGTTAGAGCAGATGCGTGCCTCGCGCTGTTGTCGCCATGCAGCTTCTATACTTTGCTATAATGGCATGCTGGGCCTCGTCATTCGCAAATTTACACATTTGGGGATGACGATTGGTCGTTCTGGGCTGTTGCGGTGAAGCCCACCTTCAGTGATTTTTAAGGGGGTATTTCCAACGACGGCTAATATTTCTGGTGTTATAGCTTTAACAGTATACAAATTAAATGAACTAAATCGTAATTTTGAGCCTCTCTGACCACCTATGCCCCACACCTACAAATATAGGATCGGATCACCGACGAACACGCCTCATTCGAAATGGCGCTGCTTGCCTTGGTCGTGAAACTTCTGGCTATGGTGTGAATCTGGTCTGAGGCGTTGTTTATGAAGTTTAAACTAATCTAATGCAATGCTTTCTTCAATTATTGTGTCTAAAAGAGTCGTAATATATTTCCCAGTAAATTTATTTACACGCTTCAACTCGATAGTACCATAATCACCTTTCTTGCGGCTTTCTAGCTGGAATGTGTTGCCCCGGCGAATAGGTCATTCATTCACCGGCCGATTATTCACTGCACACTGCCACCGCTTGATCGATTATAAGCAGGCATCTGCAACGTCGGTGCTGGAAATTTGACGGGAGGATGAAAAACAGCTGTGTCCTGACGAATCGATATCGGTCAATTCCGTATAAGTGGGATAAAAGGGGGTATCGAAATTAATAGCTTGTATAAAGCCATGCGTTGATTTAAATTATTACTTTGCACACTGCGACAGTAATGTTTGTGTTGCACCATGACAGACTGCGACAATGTCCCACTTAGCAGGCGTAAATATCATTTACGAAATCACATCCGATAATTGCGCACTAATACTGACAGTTGTACTGTTGCTAAAACGAGCAAACCATTAGAAGATACGCATGTTTCATCGCACTTTTCTAACGAGACAGGTGAATTTCACTCATAAAATCGTGCTTCTTGTACACCCAATAAGGTGACGTGTTTTATGAGCTGCGAAATTACACGCTACGCGTTTTAAATGGAGACGAAAAGCAAAAAAGCTGGTGTGTCGAGATTTTGGGCGCGCTAAAGATCTCCAGGTGGTCAGAGTTAATACATAGCGCCCCACTTCACCGAGCCTCAATATCGGGGTGTAGCTTAGACGCGTTCCGCACCCAAAATTTGAATTTTCGAAGATTCAAATTATACATTACGTTTTATTGGGGCTAAGGGCGGAATTCTGAGGTTTTCAGGTTCAAAAACGTTGATTCGTCCGTTTCAGTCGTGACGTAGTTGCACTTGCTAGGTGTCTGACAAATGGCTTGCACAGAAACCTTGCGTTACATCCGCGTCGTCTGCTTCCAGCCAATCAGGTGCCCTCTTTTCAATGTAAGCTTTGAAACGGGCATGAAATTGGCAGAACTGAGAATACCAGTTTCTGTGCGCATTTCTTCGGGAATACTCTAATTACTCCCCGAACGACGCGCGCCCTATGGCTCCCGTGTGAAGCGTTTCTTCTGTAAAGCGTGCTTTGCCCGCAGTGCATTAGTGCGTACGCATGTGCGCACTTGCCGGGGATACGTATGGATAGTTTTAAAAACTATACAGGCAACCTGAACGCGAAAATTTTGGAAGGGCTATCTGTAACTAGAATCGGAAAGAAATAGCACCGATGAGCCTTCTCCCCAGTGAATTAATTGGCCACTGGCAATGCAATTTATTGAAGAGGCGAATAGAATAACAGCGGGGCAACGGTGGAGGGGAATGCGGGTGAGAAGAATGAGGGGCAAATATGTGCGATCGGAATGAGAGTAGGTTGGCCAAGAGAATGTAGCAGAAGGGTGATGAGGAGGGTATGAGCCGAAATAAAATGGTGAATTGAAGGGGGAGGAGTGCGATTAAAGTGGGAAAACATTTAGGGGGAGGGCAGGAGGTAGATAACGGAGAATTGGCGTTTGCGAAGGGAATGATATGCGAGAAAAAAGAGGTAGTGGGAGAGAGAAAGGAGAACGGAGATTTAAATAAATAGACAAGGAAATAATGGTGGGAAAACCGGGTGAAAAGGAATGCAGTGGAAAGGGGGTCGGAGGGAAAAGTGAACGGGGAATGCTAAAAATTGCAGTGGAGGGATCGGAATGCGTGAATGTGCAAAAAAAAAAGTATTTTCGGTGGTGAGGGGAATCGAAGGAGAGTGTACGGGAGCAAAGGAGAGCTTGTAGGAGGAAAACAGGGGAAGGGGAAGGAGGGGGCGTAGTATAGCCTGAAGAAAATCTGAAGGAGAAAGAAGATTAGTGCAGAACAAGAGGAGAAAATAGGAAGGGGGATGGCTTGAGGAGATATAGCTTTGAAGAGAGGAAATATAAAGATGTAGGTACATGGACTTTCGCTACCTTTAACTTGCTGCTCTTATTTAACTCGATTACAGCAGCCGCGACCTTCTCGATGAGACTGTATAACTGGTCCGCATTCCTTGATATCTCTTCGTGTGCCAAGTATCCCACGCAGAGCTTCTTCCCTTCTCCGTACCTCCTGTAGCAAGCAATGGACCAGATATTCAACGCACTAAGGCCCTCACCTGTTCATCGAACCTTGCTTGATGTTATGATGACCCATTTAACGCCTTGGAGATCCTCTACTAGCAAAGCGAAGATAACCCGCTCGAAGGAGTCCCAGTATTAAACGTTGCGAAGTATATGTCCTTGTGGCAGCAACATCCTGTGCTCTATCGCTGTAATAGCGGCCGCTATATTCGGGGGCTCTGCAGCTGCTGGAGACAGAGTCGCGAAGGAGTTCTGTTCTCAGTTCGTGAGATAGCAAGATTCGGTTCTTCTCAGGGGGGGGGGGGGATTTTTGCGTCCCAGAAAGCTTTTCCAGTATAGTTGTAGATACCTAGAGTAGCATCACCGGTATTCGAGATATTGTGTAACTGATAGCGAGTGTATATATATTTTGAGGATTGACTGTGTCAGGTGGCTGCTTTCAACTAGGGAGAGCGAGAGAGAGAGAGAGAGAGAGAGAGAGAGAGAGAGAGAGAGAGAGAGAGAGAGAGAGAGAGAGAGAGAGACAGGGTAAACTTTATTCAGAATCAAATGGTGGAGATCCGTACAGCCCTAATCCAGGCTGTCTGCTAAAATACAGAAATTCAGCGGCTTCTTGATATGGGGTACCAGAAGGAGCTGATCAGGAAAAGAGCCAGCCTGAGTCAGCAAGGTGGGACTCTAAAGGATGCGCTGCTTTGTTTCTCACCCAGAGGGTGGAATAAGAGTGAGGACGTATTGTGTCACGTGGTTCTTCAACCCGGAGAGAGAAACTAGTACGAGGATTTATTTCCGCCCTAGGCGAGCGTTTCTCTATAGCGCCTGTAAATCCCCATCGCTATGCTGTGGCGTCAGGCGAGGCCACTTCGGTTGGTACGTTATCATCATCATTGTATGATCTGGGGTTGTGTGCGGCCCAATCGCTACAATAGAAGGCTGCCCCCAATCTCTGCCTTTCTTTCTACCTATATAATAAAACTTTGAAGCTGGTAGAGAACACAAGAAATTAAAACTTCGTACAAATATTAGAAAACTGTGAACAAGGTGGCGACCACCGTTTCAGCAGAGACTTGCCTGGCAAGTCTCTTTGCTGAAACGTTGGCAACAATCGTGGCCGCCACCACGTTCGAAGTTTTTGTTTCTTGTGTTCTCTACCACTTTCTAAGTTTTATTGCTCTCTCTCTCTCTCTATCTTTATATATATATATATATATATATATATATATATATCAGGTAAGTAGAGACAGAGACACACGAGAAAAACATTAGACAATAAAAATTAAAGTTTACTGACGTTTCAGGAAGAGGTCTTCCTTTCTTCAGAGTACTCTGAAGAAAGGAAGTCCTCTTCCTGAAACGTTAGTAAACTTTAATTTTTATTTTTTAATGTTTTTCTCGTATGTCTCCGTCTCTACTTACCTTATTTTTTTGCGCTCTGTGTGAGTTTTTACGTTTCCAGACTCTCTCTCTCTCTATATATATATATATATATATATATATATATATATATATATATATATATATATATATATATAGAGAGAGAGAGAGAGAGAGAGAGAGAGAGTATCGTAAACAACCCGGTTCTCAGTCTAGAAGAAGTGTTTGCTTGGGGGAACTTGATCGCATAGAAACAAAATACGTTTGGGCTGCTTCGCGTCTGCCAGCGTCTCCCCCGCTATTTGCATTCTCTAATTGGGTGCTTGGCGTCTGCCGCCCTTTACCACTCAAGGATGCCTGCCGGGCTCTTCTGATATTCCTTGCCGAAGCAGAGTGCTCAGACTGCCGTCTGCACTCTCTGTGCCAACGGCTGATAGTGTATTTTTTCTTCTCCTTACTCTTCTTTCGCTGTTCTTTCCCCGTCAACCCGATCCTGTCTTGATTAAGTTGTCGTCGGAAAGACAGACAGTTATCGGCTCGGTCGAACCCTCTTTCTCGCTCGCCTGTCGGGTCGATAGCGATGGATAAGGCTCCATGCCGGGGCTGCGACGGCAGTGGCGATGGCAGGGTGATGTTGATATGCGATGGCTCGACTCGAGCCTCCCAGCAGCTTCGCCGCGTGAAGACAAAGTAACGTTATTATCACCACCATGACAACATTCACTTCACCGCCGCACAAAAACAAGGATCGGGTTTGCAAGTGCTTGGCGAATTTGTTTCTTTTCATAAGGAACACGCACGTTTTATTCCACTCCTCACAGACATGTGAAGCTATGTGGGCGGAAATATGATTCCTTTTTTATAGGAGATAGAAATCTTCAGCCTCACTCCCATGTAGGAAGCGCAATGAAGAGCGTAATCATCTTCACCCAAACAACAAAGACGCACGCGCAGATGGCGAGGCTGACGTGGACGTTGACAGGTCAGGTTCTCCTGCAACGCTTTCAGCATGAAAGAAATCCATTCGTGCTCCGAACTGGCGCGTCCGTAATCTTCATCCCAAGGCTAACGAAGGCTGAGAAACGTCTTGCTCTTGCTCGCGACTTTGAGCCCGAGTTCAACAAGCTCGACTCACAATGCGGTTGGTTGCTTGTGATGGGAGACGGAAATGACGCGTTCTGAATTCCCCGTACGTGCCAGAATGCAGTGCAGCGTTGTAGCTGTTACGTGGGCTAGGCAAAGTGCGAACATCACCGCCCATGCTGAGACTCTGAACACTGCACCATAATGATTCGTGCTTGAAGTTCTTACAAACTCGTGGCTCTTCCTGAGACGTTATGCTCGCACCGAGAAGAATCTCTTAATTCCTCAGTATCTTTATCTTGTTTATTTCGTCCTTTCTCCTCGTCCCCTTGCCTTCGGGGAGCGTCAGGGCAAGAAGCTTTCGGTACTTCATTTGGCGCGGCGCCGACCGCTCGTCTGGCCGGCACTAATGATGCTGGAGATTGATTGAGAGGCGGATTGCCCGCCGCTCCGGACTACCTCTACTCTGGTCACTCCTCCCGATCCTCATTCTCCTCCTGCACTGAGGCCACATCACTTCCCCGTACTTTCCCCGCAACGGCAACGGCACCTTCCTGCCGCCTTGGGCTCGCGGGCTGCCCATTCCCGCTCGTTTCGGCACGGTTCTGTGTCTACAACAACATCTATCCTGATCCCCTTGCTTTTTACGTGTTTTCGGTTGCGTCTAACACAGAGCAGAGTGAATTAAACTCGGTCGCAAAGCATCTAGACTAGCGGGAGTTTTTGGAACGTCTGCGACGTTTAAATTACCTTGTGTAGACAGAAGAAAGGAACTTCGTTTGGCATGTACCAGAGACGCAGTAACCCCAACAAGAAAACATCTCTTTCGCGCGGAGCTAAACTACTAGCTTAACGCAATACCTTAATTGCGTTTCTCATTGGAGGATCGAGTGCGGAGATGAAGAGTGCGAGGAGTGGGAAACATTGGAGGATCGAGTGCGGAGATGAAGAGTGCGAGGAGTGGGAAAGGGAGAAAAAGGGTGCGTTACATGGTAAGGATGGCGGAAACCTATCGTCTTTCGACGTCATTTGCAGCGTTGCAAGCAGATGCCCGGTCAATGTTACAGGGTCATTGCAGTGTCATTGTAGGGTAAAACAACGGCAAGGGAAAAAAAACTGTGCACAAACTACGTAGTGGGAATTGTCGAGCAAATGCTGCACAGCGAGCACCTCTAAAGATGGCTTCACCATTACACGCACATGCATTGGTGGGGAGGGAATTTTTGTGGCGCCATATAAGCAGTGTAATATCAAAGTAATTAGGCTTGAGTGCTTTTTATTAAATACCTCTATTAAGACCATATGTAGCCATACAAACCGTTTTACACCAAGCTCATTTAAAGTTTCCTTTACGATTACACGCACGTACATTTTTCGGGAGTCATTTCTTTAAAAGTAGTTGTAATAACTTTATTAATAGAAAGGAGGCACGAAGGCCCTGGGGAGGGAATTGAGATAAATTCGCCTGCTCATATAAAAGGTCTTCGGCCACAGTGAAGTTCACCGAGCAATAGCATGTTCACATGCCTCCTTTTAGGCTATCTTGTTTCAGAGGAGCTTGATCAGAAGCTAGTAAACTAATAGGCCTCCGAGCATTCACTTACAGACTCACGTGGGTTATTTAGAGGGGCAGTCATGAGGGCAATCGGCTCAGGCCATAACACCAGCTTTTATATGCCGTTAGCTAAGCAGTATTCAACGATCCTTTCAAGAAGGGAAGGATGCGTTCTCACCCGCTGCAGGTGGTCTGCTTCATTCTAGGGCGGGTAGAAATTTGTTAGGAGTCGCACTCGGCCAGAGATGAAATTAGCACATTTGCAGGGTAAATGAAATAAGTTCGGCTTACAACTGGTGTTTCAGTAGGGGCAACGCTGTGGTACGAAACTAGCGGTGCTCGTATCTGTATAAAACATTTATGCAGAAACACAACAAGTTTGATATCAAAGTATGAAGGCCATAGCGTTTTTGTTATTAACGACATTTTCATATGCGGCGTGAGTGCGACACATTAAGCGTTACGGACGAACAGATGGATTTCCACTTCGAGTCCACGTAGGAATGCTTACGCATTTAAAAGATTTTGGCGGAAATGACCGTCTTCATTTAACACGCATGATATCAGCCGTTTTGCGTGGAACGACGTATCATTAAATACCGCTCCTAGTTAGCATGGCTCGTATCAACAACTTTACTGATGGGCGCGGGATCCGCACCGACCAGCTCCTCGCTCATTTATGGCATAAAACGTTATTGGCTGTACGAGGAGCGGGACACCGTACGTCATGCCACCACATACCAACAAAATCCAGCCTGGCGTGGAAGACGGGATATTAAAATGTCCCTGTGTAGAAGATGTGTTGACGAAACGGCATGAGTAAGTGGTTGTCGACTTACTTCCAGAAAATGTGGGTGGACAGAGGCTGTGCGCAAGAGTAGACATTGAGGTTATCACAGGTGTGCACTTACTTAAAAATGACACCGTTTCTGCGGGCAGAGAATAGTGGTCCGTTTTCCTTCACAAAAATATCCGGAAACAGGGCTCAGTCAGGGCTTACTCCGCTTAGGCGTAGTACACTGTTAAAGCTATAGGGATCACGGTACTTTGTGATTGGCTGCATGTAACGCATCATCTCTGTCCGCACCCAGGACCTGACTCGCACCCGCATTTGATGCCGTAATTACCTCCCGGCTTACTATTGTAACCAACGTCCATCCAAACACCTCTACGCGTCGTAGGCCAAGTGCGCTCGCTCCTGCCATTCCCTCTTCCCATCTTCCGCGCAGGGTCATTTTACAATCACATTGTCAGTGGACGTGCGGCAGCATGGTGTGACAAATGCTTAAGGAGATAATTGGGTGTAACGAAGCTCTCGCTAAGTTTTCTGCGTGTGCCAAGCTGAGTCGACTTAGACTTGCCCCTAGTAAAACCAGAGCAGTTGTACTTCGGGCTACAAACTAATTGTCGAAGTTAACAAACACAACATTTTTGTGAGGTCAGGAAAAAGGGTAGCTGATGGTAAACAAATGGTAGAGTACTTTTCTTAAAATTGGTGCTGAGAGATGCAGGTGGCATACCATCGGTATCCCAGCGCAAATCAGGCTGTTCAATGGTCTCCTCGATTCGGCTACACTTTCTGTACTAGTTCACAAAAGTGCCGTGCAAGTGCAGCGCCAGTTCTTTCGCGCGCTACACCTTGCACGAGACGAGAACTCGCACAGGGGCTAGTGCAGAAGTGTAGAAGAACTGGTGCAGCACGGCGTCAAATCGAGGGCCGTAGTGCAGGTGGCGCAAGCTGCACTGGTAAATCGAGTGCGCGAGTGCTTCACCGCCTGAACTGGTGCAGAAAGCGTAGCCAAATCGAGGAGACCACAAAATAGGCTATTGTTGCGACGCTGGCTTCCCCTTTGAAGGACAGCGCTACGAAAGCAGAGGAAGCGTTGCTGCAGTGTAAGCATGCTTGTGACAGAAAGCTTATTCGTTAAAAGCATGCAGCTAACGAAAAGCACAACGAAGTCTTTATTGCCCACATCACTGGCGTGCGTTCCTCTACTGCGCACCGACAGGGGTTTTGGCCAAAATAATTTCTTGCAAAAGCCAACCATAAATTTTCAGCTTTGCTATTCTTGTGAAAAATTAAGAATGACGACATCTCCCCACCTTAGCTTGCTTGCCTACCACACACGTACCATGCATATACTAACATTTCCACAACATCGTGCCAGGCCACCTGGCCTTGTCAGAGCAAACCAGCAGACCCCAATATCGGCACCCCAGACCTCGAGCAATGCGAGGCCGCGCTGTCTAGCTCAGTCTGGGAGGACCCGCGACTGTTGGTGGACCGGGCACTCACGACAGCAGCCACATCAGGGGCCCTGGACTGGCGTCCTCTCCCGTTTCCGAGCACGAAGGTCCTTTAACTCGGAAGAAATGAAGCTTTCACCACCACCACCACCACTATCACCTTACTTATAGCATCCTCGATAAACCGCACCGCTGCACACCGGTGTGCACCTTACCGGTACGCCTTTTCATCCTCGATAAACCGCACCGGTGCGCACCGTCTGTCCTCGATAAACCGTGGTGCACCCTCGCGAGGCACTTTTTGGTTACCCCGTCGCGCACCGAGAAAATCGACGGTGCGCCGGGGTGCAATCCCGAGATGCATCGCGGACGACGCCGGCGAAGGGGCTTCCTCCGCCGTCTGCTGCAGCGAGGCGCATCGCCGCACTCGTGTCAAGGCGGATGGAGCTATATATTGTTGCTGACAAGGATGGCGTGCTTGTGAATTCACCGGGCAACGATGCGACAGGCTCCTAACGGGCGGTAACAACGGCCAGGGATTGTAAATGAGGACGCGAACTTCGTGTACTTCAAAGACGGCTGCATGCATTGCCAGACAGTTGGGGATTGACATTCGTTTCGTTCGATCGAATTATCATGAAGTGTCACCGGAGTGCCTAGACGATGAAGACCTACTTGTTTTTCTGTAACGGAAGGGCGGAACAAAACAGGCACTCGCATTATGGCTCAAACGAAGATGACGAAGATGAGAAGCAGCTTGTGTAGCTGTTTAGTGGAAGCGGTGGCGGTACTTTGTTCCGCATGCATGACGGATTTGAGTTGTGCGTACATATAATCATTGGCCTTCAATAAATACCACTTTCTAATAGCGCTGTGTCTTATTACAGTGCTGTATTGCTACTTGTGAACGATTTTATGAGTTGATTTCTTGGATTAAGAGATGGCGCCTGGGTAGAACCGCCCCGTTTGTCCTCGTTCAACGCTCCGTGCCGGTACGCACCGTCGTGGGGCACTGTGCACCGCGCCGGTTTTGGGGGCAACACCGGTGCGTGTTTATCGCGGACGCTATTAAACAGTGCTAACATTTCGAATCCCGAATGCCATGGTCTTGAGTAGGAGCCCCTCATTTCAGTCCGCAGAACTGGACTAGGTTGCGTCGTGTGCCTTACTTGTAACCAAACTCTTACGGCTCTTCGTCCCTTGCCTTTCTCAACTGCGCAGGGCTCGTGCTAGCGGATCCACCGCAAGAGGGAGCCAGCGAAGCGGCGGGCGCACTCCGCCCACCGACGCCAGCAGCCCAATAACCGCGGGCGCACCGGCAGCCGGGCGATGTGGCTTCGGCAGCCATGTTGGCCCACGCCAGCCGCGCCAACTGCCGCGCCACTGCCCACTCGCCAACAGCGGCCTGGCTGCGCCCCGCAGCGCCACCGATCGGCAATCGCAGCGACGCTGGTCCGGCCGAGCTCAGGCCGAAGAAAAGACTCGATGCCGTCTTCTTCGTCGTCGTCGTCGCCGTCTTCTTGCTCGGCCGAGCAGGGACGGTGGCGCCGTCACGTGCTCGCAGTACTCACTGACGAGGAGAAGGAGGAGGAGGACGAGGAGATTGGAGAAAAGAAAATGCAGGACGCAGTCTTATAGGTTTCTCGCCAGCGTTTTCCTAGCTCGCGAGCGTCTCTTCATTCATTCATAACGTCATTTCAGCCGCTCTGGCTAACATTTTTGCACACCTGGACTTGGACCGTATACCGGCGTTCAGCAGCATTCTAGTCGCATCCGGCTGAATACCATGGCTCAAAAGCGGTTTCACTTTCTCTCGGGATTCGCCGCAATCGCCGCATCTTATTCCCCGTATAGGAATTGTTAAGGTTGTACTTCCCTCAAAATGAACTCCGCTATCTTGACATCCGCTTAACGAGTGGCGTGTGTCCGTGCGCCAAACATTTCGTGTTCCGATGCGGCGTGCTCTGCTGCCACGCTTTCCGCGGTTTAATCAGCGCCATCAGCTTTCGGGGCAAGTGACAGATTCGGGCGGCGTCACGTTAAACTACGTCTCCGGTTCCAACTGCATCCGCAGCCGACGTCTCTCGTGACGTCATCGCAACGTGTCGCCGGGAACAGCTACGTCATCCTGGCGTTTCCCGCCGCGCCGCCTCCGCCGCCGACTAGTTTCGGTTTGCCGTCCAGGCCTCCAGCGGGAAACGGCACGGAGGAACGGGGTCCTAGTGATGCGTCGACGCCGAAGCGCTTTATCGCTGGATAGTAACCGGAAGTTCCTGTGCGCTCATCCACACAGCGGCGATGCCTGACAAGCGGTGTGTGAACAACTTTTTCAAACGCAGAGACACTGCTTTCACCTGTGAGTTTCTGGAACCTCCATGATTGGAGGATTTTGGACAAACCTGAAGCGAAAATACCGTGCCACTGTTCTACTCGCAGGCTATACTCGCCCTGCTTTTCTCCCATGCTCTAAGGAATGGAATAATATCAAAGCCTACGCCACCAGAGTTCACGGTGCGCAGAGTTCGTCGTCGTTAAATCTAATCTAAGTCTGCAGCAGGCTCAACACATAAGCTGTTTGACGACGAGGGCGTAGAACGAAAAACTCCATGAAGCCTCTTGCATTGACGGCACTCGCAAGCCATTTTCACGTTGCCGTCTCTCACGCATTGCAAAAGCTTTGTGAGCAAATGTCCGCATGCATAAAGGACGATGGACAAGGGAATGACAGTCTCACCCGAATTCTCCGGTTCGTTCGTTTACAGCTCTCGTGTCCGTAGCTACCGTGCGTTACTCAGAATGTTTCGCTCAAAGGCGCCCACTCGTTAAACCCGCATACCTCGTCCGGTGGCTGTGTGGGATGTTGCCGCCCAGTGACTTCCGGTTCCGCGTTCGCTTAGGATAGCAAATTGCCGCGTCGCCGTCTCCTCATCCTCCGTCGCGGCGACTCGTCGCCGCCGCGCCTCGCTCTTCGAGCCAAAGAAGAGTGCGCCACACACCCCGGCAGACGAGAGGCTAGGGAAAAAGGGGGAAAAAAGAAATGCGCCGTGTGAAAGAAACCCCGTGCTGCCGAGTTTCGAAAAGCCGCGGACGTGTCTGTGTGTGTGTCACCTTCATTCCCGTCGAGCCGCTCTCTCTTCCGCAAGGGCGAAGACGTGTGTGCGCGCGAGTGCGACAACGCCGGCGACGACAGCGACGTAAACAACGGACGGACATCATGAAGGACAACAGACAGAGAGAGAGAGACAGTGATCTTCGAATTCCACGTGTACAGTACTCTTCAAGTATGCCACATTATACACATTATATTATATATAATATATTATATATACACAATTATGTAATATCAAAAAAAAACTACGAAATGATGCGGCTGTAGCGCCGATCTTTATGCGTTATACATGACCGCCGTTTGTTGATCGCAAGTGGGTCTTACGAAACTGGGGGCGAAGCCTCCGTTCTTTACACAAACCTTCTCTCTCCCTCTTTCTCTCTATCTTTCTATTTATACTTGCCTGTATTTTCGCTCCGCCATTTCTCTCTCTCTCTCTTCCTCTCTCTATCTCTCTCATTTTCCTTGCCTCTTGGGCATCGCGGCTGTATTTTGTTTGATATTTACCCATATTTTCTGCTAAAGTATGCGCGTTGCCTTTGTAGCCACTTTTTGTTTGCTGGCCTCGGTTTTTGCGACATCAAGATTGACCCCGCTGCCGGGAGAGTTCGTCTGGCTGTGTCTGGTTCGAAGCATTCTCAGTGGTACGAGCGAAAGATATAAACAAGCCATAGCAAGGCTGCGGTAGATTCCGCCCGAACGACATACCTCTCATCCGCAAACATAAAAAGTTGGAGGCTATTTGACAAAACTTTTTCACCGAACAATACACGCGCTGTGGCTATCCATTTATGCGTTTTAGAGCGCTTTTCTCTCTAATGCTGCCTGCACTTCATTTTTCAGTGGCTGTCAGGGTAGGCAATCTCCTGACACGATATTACGGGTTCACCAGCAATAAGAACTGACCGAATGCTCCTGCTAGGTCACTTAGTCTGACGTGAATGACATGGTGCTTGTAATAGATATTTGCAAGTTGTGTTCAAATCGTATTCTACCCGGCCTTCTTCAAATTGTATTTTTGCATATTAACATGATTCAGTCTAATCAGCAAGTCGAAATGTATTCTTCGTTGCAAAATGTTCTCAGGGCCCCTAAACCTTCAGTTTTCGAATATATTCAGCTTCTGCAACAAAGTAAGTAGCTATTTTACTTATATAAATCTCCCCGTGATACACATTTTTTCCAAGGAAAACCAAGGGAGGCGCCGCTATCGAAATCGGCGGCTCACCGTGTTCTCTTGTCCAAAACAAACAAACAGCCAGAATTTTCGTGACGTCGTGCTTTTTTTTTACTTAGAACCTGGACTTCTGAGAAGCCGTAGGCTACTGGAATGCTGAAGAGAACACAGTAGGGACGAAATGGCTCAGAAAAGAGCCTATGAGGCCAGGGTGTTAAAGCTTCCAACCATCGGCCACTGGTGAGTAAACACACATTGCGTCCAGGTCATGCAACATACCTCGCCTGCCACCAACCGCAGGCAGTCCATCTGACTGGTCCAGCATCAGCCAGCCGAGTTCTCCCGGTCGCAAGCATTTAAATTAAGCGCTTGTGTGCGTACACCCACTCACACACACAGAGATACACACACAAACGCACACACAGACATCCAGAATGCGTTATTGTTGAAAGTTGCGTGATGGTTGTGTGATGTGCGAGCCATTTGCTTGTTCCGCTCTCCTTGAGGTTGTTACTGCCCGAGTATAAATAATAACAGCGCCAATGATATAGCGAGACGAAATGGTCACAATAATACTCCGCAAAGCCGCGCCAAACCCATAGGTATAATATACGCGTCGTAACTAGAGGGGGACAAATGGTCGGCTGCGAACTTTATAGGCATGCGAGAGGCGCGCACTTTAAACGTCCAATTTCGACCTCCGCGCGTACGATCGTATTTTTTCTATCCGTTCTGAGAGAGTCCGCTGAACACAAGAATCGTCCTCTAGGCTGCTGCTCCGCTGCTTTCGGGGGTTTCCCCCTTTTCGAGCGTCGTTATTATCTACGAGCGCCTTACAATGTAACACTGCTCTTACTACCGCGTACTGTCACTCCAACAAGGGACGTGGGCGACGACCGCCTACACTCGGCGGCCAACGCTTGTAACCGCCAATCCTTCCTTCCACCCGGAAAGCCCACAATTTGCCAAGAAGGTTGTGCGAGGTACGAACATCGCTCTAGTCTTACTTTGCCCGCCTTTGTTTCAATTCCTCTCTTGCTGCATGCTACGCGTCGATAGATATACGATAGGCTTTACGTAGGGAGCGATCACGGTATTACTCACGAAAGGAATCGCCTTCGGATGGATCCAACATCGTAGCAACTTCTATAAATATATGCTCAAGTCCGCGACCACTCGTATGTCGCGTACGTAAATCGAAGAACAGACAGTTGGCCCACTTTCAGTGATATGAAAGGAGACCTATATGCTGCGCTAACCCTTAGGACGAACTCTTTCGCAAATCATAGTGTTTTTTTTCTTTGTTTTTTTTTTTCTAGTTTCGGTAAATCTGTTTGAAGGAAATCATGCCCGCTGAACAAATGCACCATTCCTATCATCTCAACATTCTTAACAGCCTATCGTAGGAATAACATTCTTAACAGAACCTAATTATGAAAAAATTTCGGCGCCTGATTGCCTGCCGAAAGAAAGATCCAGTTGCCGCATATTGAAGTGGCTAAGACCGAGATTGGGCTTAGATTGCGGGGGAAAAAATATAGGAATTAAAAGCAAAAAGCAGGTTCTGAGCTGTTGTTGACGTTACTCGCAAGTCGCATCTGGGCGGGATAAAATGCGATCCCATCGGTTTACCGGCTTCGAAATTGCCGATGCGGAACTTTTAAAGTGAACACCTAATCCGCTTAGATCGCCTAAGTTCTGGAAGAAACCGCTGCACAGAGTTCGGAGAAAGATGGCGAAATAATTCTTAGGTTGGGATTGCGAACGACGCTGTTGAGGATTATACATGCGCGCTTGAAAATTGCATCGAGAGGGCGTTCTTTAGAGTTCTCCGTCGAGCACAACGCAACCAATTTTGTTGCCAATCTAATAACATCAAGAACAAACGGCAGAATGTGTTTATTCTGACCGTGCTCTTAGGTTCTCGAACAAAGCCCGTGCGCATGCGCAGTGCTGCTTCGCCATCTTGTGCAGCTTAGGGAACGGAAACATCAGCATGCTGTCGGTTTCTATTGGTGGTTTTAAATTATTCTTCGTTTTTATCTCGCACGGCGACCAAGTAAACGGTGAAGCTCAAAGCCTTCAAATACCCACGACGCCGAATTTTCACTTTTAATTATATTGTCGAGGCAACGAAAATCATGGGCATTTAGCGTGCATGATTCCCTTCAAAGATGGCCGACTGGTTTCTTCAAGTTTTCCAGCCATTCAATGGCGGCCGAGGGGTGACAAAAATTAACGAGCCTCGCTCATTGTAAACAAGAAAATTACTACGACTTTTGTCCTTAAAATGGGCTGTGGGTGGGTGTCGTCATCGGTGATTTATGCAGCATACGTATTGTACCAGGAACAACTTACGCTAGCAATCGTAGCTGTCGTACTGGATAGCAAACCTCGATCCCCTTTTCTCGTCCGTCTCAACTTCTGAGCATTAAACTTCTCGTCGATCAACAGCCCTCCAGTCGTAGCTCGGCCCGGTAGCTTTTTGGAACCTCCCAACATAGCTTTGGAACGATGCTGTTCAACGACAACCTTTCAAGAACAACGTATTCATGCTTTTTAAAAGAAGCGAGCTATTGTTCCATCCTGTACCGCAGCGTCTGTGCTGAAAGTTTAGTGACGATCCCTCTAGCAATTTTGAGGTTGTCTGGTGAAGACAGTCCTCATCTTTTTTTCCGTTTTATTCCTCCTCCGTTGTAGCGTTCTAGCCGTTCCCGTTGACAGCCGAATGTCTGTTTTTCTGGGTGAGTTTTTTATCGGTGCATGAGCATTTGGCGAAGCCAGCAAAATCAAATAGAACAAAATAAATGCCGCGTGACGACAACAATGATATTGCGTTTATCATATGTTAACAGCAGACAATAACATTTAGCATACGAGAGAATGGTAGGTGAAAACGCCACGTGGCGGTTCAGTTGGCGCCGAAGAGCGGTGGTGCAGACGATGACAGACAAAAATGCTCGTAGCTCGTAAGTGAGCGATTGCGGCAGACAAACTTGCAGATAAGGATTATAAAAACACTTCTATGGTTCTTTACCACTGCGAATATTGCGTTGCTTATCATCCTCGTGTTAAATTTGACATGGGAGTGAATTAATTCAGGGGAACGGTTGCTCTGAACCTTCAGGGCTGTACTGTGGGTGGGCTGATAGTTTTTAAGAGCCTTTAGCAGACAGGTTTCTCCTTTAGTTTTCTGTTCGGCAATTTTAAAAACTAGCCGCCTCTGAAAAATAAATTTGCCGTTTCTTCGACATAAAAGGACAGCGTCTATACCACCCGAAAACTTCGTAGTTCATTCGGGACTTCGTTGTAGTAAAAAAAACAGATTTCTCTGTTATAAGATACCTTATGCGTTACGTATTTTCTTGATCCTCCATTATCGCTGACCTTTCCTGAAGACGTCGTTTCGCGAAAGTCTCAAGCGCTAAGTCTGAGCGGCGCCAGGAGAGTAGTTAGGTTCATCTGTTCAGTTGCCGGAAGACGACATCCCTTTGCCGCGCCTGACACTGCACCAGAAGGTTTGCTTGCTTTGTTTCCCTTTCTTTTTGTTTGCGTTCAATTTAGCGTTATATTTGCTCGGTCTTTCTCAGGACTGTACCTTATAAAGAAGTAGCCATTCAACTCCCACCCCGCAGGTTTCCTTCAAGCCTGGATTGCAAGGTCTGGAGCGAGGGTTTCTCGTGCGTTCTTAGCCTCCCCTCCCGCAAAGGAAGTTATGTTGTATTCAACACTCGCAAGGAGTGGCACGGTGCAGTAATTAGATGTTCGTGTTCTATGCAGTGCCCGTGCGCGAAAATTCTAACTCGTTACCTCTGTATTGGGGTTATTATTCTTCGGAAGTTGCTCACGAAAGATGCGGTTTTCCGTGAAAACAGCGGCGACTCGCTCCTCGCGCGCCGGTAGATTGTGCCAAGAACATAATAGGCTTCGCAATAACTTGGCGTCGCTCTGAAAGACTATAGAGACGTCATGACGTCAGCTAACAGGAATCGACTGTGCCGTGCGGCATAGAAGAACGCTCCGAGTAGAAAAAGAACGACGCCATAACTAGTAGCAGGTAGCGCTTGGTCAGTGACTCCTCCCCTTTCTAAAGCGCGGTTGTGACTGATCCTTTTGCTCAGTGAAATTGACGACCACTTGTCTCTTTGATTTAGACGTATCGCTTCGGGTTGTGATGGTTCGTGAGAGACGCTAGAACTGGATAAGACTAGACTAAACTAGGAATACGGCTTCAAGTGCCCCGACTCGGAATGAACCTCGGCTTTCTAGGTGCTCTAATGTTCGAAACGTTAAGGCGACCTCTACCGCCGCAGTATTCCTTAATTACTGGCGTGAGGCCGCTACAGCATGGGTGCATACTTAAACGCTCAGGTAAATTACACGCCACACTGATGCGAACTGGAGCGCGGCGCAAAGGGCGAAACACATGTGCGGGGATCGATGCGTTTTCGGAGGGGAAAACGCATCAAGGTTGCGGGACCGCTCTTGGAGAGGGAAAAAAAACGTGTCGTTCTCCTTACATGTGTTTCGCCCATAGGGCCACTTAAGCACGCTTACAAGAACGCACATCCGGGAGGTCGTGCTTCGTAATTTATTTTGTCGTTTACCTTACGGCGACACGCCTGGTGTCAGAGGAGAGCAAGAAAGCGCGTGGTTGGCGCAGCGGCTGGTCCGGTCGTCTGTTACTCTGGGCGCTAACACCAGCCGTAATGGTGACGCTTGTTTGTGTATTTGAGAGGAATCAGCTTATTAGAAAATGTGCGGAATGATATTTTATTGCTGTTTTTTTAATCAACAGTGCATACGCAAATGACCTCATTCGGGCTTGCGAAGGTCGAATGCTTCATGCAGACGACGACACGCCGGAGATCAGTTGCAAGTTTGTCTGCTTTCATGCAAGGTCGGTTACTCGAGTTGACATGAGCTTGTCTCAGGAAGACAAACTTCGTGAGCGAAAACAAATCAAGGTGTGAGCGAATGTAAGGCGGCGGTTTTTACAATCTGGGCGGGAGGCAGAAGAAAAGAACTAGAAATATGATCATACAAATAAGAATGCAAGTTGCGCGCCTGTCTGTCTCAGGCTGTCATCCCCCCGATTTCTACCTTTGTGTCACTTGTGATCGGGAGTGCATCATCGTCTGCGCGGTTCTGTCGAGCGCGACGGTGTGTCTCTCTAAACGAAAATGTTCAGCGGTTAAGTTTGGCTGTTGAAGGAGTTCTTTCGTTTGTCTGTTTACGGCGTACAAAGCGACTTTTGCTTGCTACTACTAAATGCGAGCGTATTAAAGTACCTTCTTGTCTTGTACTATCCTGCGTCTCGTTTTTCAACGCGCCCCATCTCAGGCGCCCAGAGGGATCCCGGGGCGTACACTGGTGCTGCTGCTTTTCGTTGTCGTGGCGGCGGTTGTTTTTGGTTGTCGTTGATGATGATGCTGTTTTCTTCCCAAACTTCGACGACAGTCATTTCAACATCATTTTTGTTATTTTTGTTCTTGATATTGTTTTTTTAACATGTTGTTTTGTTGTTGATGATGTTGATGTTGTTCTGTTTTTCTTTTCAACAACTTTCGATGACCGACACTTCAACACGGGATCGTATCGCATCCCCATTGGCTGACTGCCCAGGTATCCTGCCGCTATGAATGTCTTGGTGCCCGAACACTCGAACAGATTCTACTACGTTGCCAAGTGCTTATTGGCCTGCATCGCAAAAGCAGCTTTGTTGCAACTTGCAGTGTACGTTCTGACACGGTACGGTTTTCTAAGGTGCATGCTTCCCGATCCTGGAGCCATATATTCATCGCTACAATGGAACCTTGCCTGATGTGTGTGCCCGCCTGGAAGGGGAAAAATAACTGGCCGTAAATTAATGCTTATAGCAGCCACTACCATTCGAAATATTAGGGCCCGAAAATTCAAATTTTGGAAGTTGAAAGGAAAACCGTGGCGTGGTTCAGTGGAGGATTATAAAGGGTTGGTAGGAAGGGGCACTCGCACCCCCCCCCCCCCCTGCCCCTCCTTTAGTAAAAGAAACAATATGCTCTACGAAGCCAATAATGAATGGCACGCTCTTGCTGAAAGATACCTTCCGGCCTCATGAAGTCAGTCTGTAGGGGCACAAAAATAAGTTTGTTACGAGGAAACTTAGCTACTACTTTTTTTTATCTGGAGCGGGGGGGTGGTAATATTGCTGTTTTCTAGCGTTCTAGTCCTTCTTTAAGCTGCCTTATAGCTTTCTAAACCACCTTTTGGAAAGACCAGAAAGAGTGCCACCTTATGTTTACAGCGAAGCTCTCAGCGGAGCGTTTTTTTTTTTTTTTTTGACGCCTTCGTGACCACGTCCTCCATGCCTATGTCAGGTAAGCCTGTTTTTATTCTCATTACTGAGGAGAGTGTTTAGAAAGGTTTGGCAGAGGTTTAAAACTATACTCCTCAAGAGGCGAAAAGGGATAAAGTCTGTTGGCAGCGGAATGGTCGTCGCTGCGTCTTATAGGGTTTTCCCACCGAATATGGATTCTACGATGGAATGATGGTCAGCTTCGCTTGACCCATGTGGTCGGAGCTCAATTTGCACATTTTTTTCTCCGAAATTCGCGGGTCCCAAAGCGTTCACAGTTCCCCTCCTCTTTCACAGAAACACGACGAAGCGGCGCGCATAGTGTCCCTAGCAGCAAAGGTGTTAGTCGGCCGCGGTATGCCGAACCGATGCCCTGTGCCAACAACTTGCACACCAACCAAAACAACAGAGCAGGTGGGATGACGAAAGGGGGCTTTAATATTTCTATCTAAATCACGGCGGACGGAAATAAAACGGGAAGAGCGGCATAAAAATAGCTGGGTTGTCTCAATAGAACACATGCAAAAAATGAAGTAAAATATAGACCGCATACAGGGTAAAACTATAGAATCTTCAACCAAGTATATAGCGCGAAATTAATGATCGAGTGACCTTTATTTAGAAAAGAGGGCTGAGGTACCAATTCGGGTTAAAGGGAAAGGAAGATTGGGAGACACATACAACAAATAACGGTTGAAAGACGTAGTAATTGTTTAGAGCCTGTGTTCTTGTAGGTTGCAAGCAGAATTCGAGTGCTTACATAGGTAGCGATCGTCATTATGAGGAGCCCTGTTCGAAAGGCTCACCCTGATAATGTCGCACAGATTGTTAGTAGCAAGAGTTACGGACTTTGCTCTCCAAGACAATCTCTGCAACGTTGTATAGTGGCTGACTGACTCAGATCCCTTTCTTCTTTTTCAAGAACGCGAAAAAAAGATAACATTATTCAAGAACGACCACAAAGACTATAAAACGCCACACTAACAACAAAAATTAGCAGTGGCTTAGCTCGGCTATGCCAGGATATACGTAGCGTGAGTTAAGGTTCAGCTGGTTATTGTTAGCTTTCCTGGTTGTCAAGGATGAGCTTGATTATCATGCTTACTGCTGCTTCAATGACACGCACGCGATATACGCATTATGTGACACGTGTGTATTTATCAAGCGGATCCGCCGCAGCGTCACCAATCGCCCCAGAGGTAAGCTGGTTCCACAGGCGCAGCACGCCGGTGTTGCTGTGACGCACGAGCCATCGGTTTCACACGCGGCTACCCCTCGCATGATCATCAAGTGGACCGGTCCGCCACGTGCGGAAGGGAGGTCGGCGAAGACGCTGGACGCGTGGGGTGTTGTTCCACAGGCGCACGCCGGTGTTGCTGCGACGCACGAGCCATCGGTTCCACACCCGGCCACCCCCCGCATGATCATCAAGTGGACTGGGTCACCACGTGCCGAGCTTGCGCAGCACGGCACTCCAGGAGCCACGCAAAACTGCTCAACCTCGGCCAGTCTAGCTCACGCTACAAAACCAGCTCCCAAGCCCCCCGCACCATGGCTCCGGGGCCGAATGCAGCGAGAGTTGGCATCAGTATATCGCTATGCAAATTCCCAACTCCGTGTGGCTCTGACGTGGGTATTTCCGTAGATAACGCGCTACACAATACCCAGTTTCAAGCGCAGCTATCCGCGGACGACTCATACCGGTGCAGCAAACTCAATTACACTCATTTGGCCACTGCTACTTATACCGCACGAGTAACCGCGCTCGGCTTTGAAAAGTTGAACGACCGCTATCTCACTCCCGATTCGGCTCCAAAGGCGGCTTCTAACAGTATCTCTCGCTTCAAAAAACAAAACAAAGAACAAGAAAGCGTGTCCTTTCCCTACTAAACTGACACTAAATTTTAAAAAATAGGAACCGACGTGCCGCTTGTCGGTGCGTCGATTCCTATTTTTTTAAAGTCCTTTAAGAGAAACAACTGCTATTTGTGTTCGCAGCATCTGCGCCGGGTTTACTCTGAAGTTGACTTTTCGGCGAGTCGATTTTGTGCAGGACGACGTATTCGCCACTGGCGCGCTCATAAACATGACACCTGCACCTGCGCACTTATATCAAAGGCCTCCGGTGCAGTCGTGCGGAACAAACAAGCGTGGGGGTGGGTTTACGCCCTCCTTGCAGATGAATCCGGCCAGCATCGGGTTGCGTCGTGTCCTTTCCACCCGAATTGCAACTTTCGCGAACGTGACTGTGGCCGTTCTTTTTTCTTGTTTTTTGTTTTGTTTTTTGTGTGTTGCCTTGTATATATGTGTCCCCTCTCACACTTTCTTCTCCCTTTCCTGCCTCTCTGTAATCCCCATCTCCCACAACCCCGCACCATCAGGCGTTCCGGTGTCCACCCTTAGGTGAGACAAACTACGCCTTCTGGTGGACTTTCCTTTCCATGGTCTAAAACAATAAGTTTGTTCATTCATTCATTCATTGCTGTTGGCCTGCGTGGGGTTGCTTTGGGTGCCTTGGCAGTGGTGTGAACCGTTCGGCAGAACCAACGTCCGGCTCACACCGTGGCGTGGACGTTGAAGGTAACTTCGCGAGAATATTATCGTGATGAAAGCCTTAATGGCTCATCGAACGCGAAAAGTAACCTTCGCCGTCGTCGCCCTCAACACGGATGGTACCCAAATGGCCGCCGCTGGAAGGAGAGAAAAAAAAACGCCCGTTTCTTAAGAGAAAGACAGTTAAAGCGCGAAGCTTTCTCAAATGCAACCTGAGTCGAAGTCTGTCCAAAATCCTAACTTCTTCGACCGTGTCGGAATAGCACAATCGGTAAAAAGCGCCCGTGAGTTCGAGATTTTGGCGCACGTTAAAGATCCACAGGTGGTCAAAATTAATCCGGAGCCCTCCACTACGGCGCGCCTCATCGCCTGCGTTGCGTCGGCGCGTTAAACCCTACAATCGATCAATATCACAATCGGATAGGCGTCGGCTCCGTAACGTGAGGGACGCAGGTTCGATTCCGACCACAGGAAGCGCGTCTTTTTCTTCAGGCGCTTGATGTGGTTTTGTAGAAACCCATTGTGTAAGTCGACTTCCGTGCAGTGCGTTTTGGGCGTAACGATGGACGACACCAATGAAGCGAACGACGCCATCGGCGGGGCATAAGAAGCTTCGCTTACTGTCGTCATAATTTCATGAAACCCATTTCGTAAAGTTGGCTTTTCCTGCAGTGCGCTTTGCTCGGACATCGGCGCCATCAGTGAGGAATAGAAAGTTTCGATTCAATGAGCAAACAGAAACACGTTTGTATTCGTGTGGTGTTTGAACCCGGGCCCCCTAGCTGGAGCAGAGTGCGTTACCTGCGCTAACACAACACCCTCCCAGAGGGAGGGCAAGAGGTAGCCTGGAGCTGCCCCGTGGCAGACGATTGTTGTTGTTGTTGTTGTTGTTGTTCCTGGTGACTGGGCACATATCCACGTAGGGGATTAGCCAGGAATCGGGTGTGAGGAGGGCTACTGCGCCCGCTTGGGGAACGGGACAGCACGTGAGTAGAATAGGTGCACGTGGGAAGAGCCCTGACTGTGGGGCAGCTACCGCGTGAATTGCGGCCTGTCTGTCTGTCTGTCGGAGTGATTCGGGTTAAAAGACGGAGAAACGATCGCGAAAATAGAGGCGCAAGCACGATGAAGTGGTAAAGAAATTGTCAATAGTGACCACCAGGCTTTCTCCTTCAAATCAGGTTCCAGGCGAATTTTTACTTGAGCGGTATTGTGCGACGTCGGGAAAGAATTGGCGTTGTGCTAGATCGATGCCCTGCATGCCTCCATGGATGCCCAACATAGATGGCTCCCCGTTTCGTGCCCGTCCCGCGTCGCAGTGGTCTTGTGAAAGTTCACTTGCGCTACGGTGGTAAGAACCGTGCTTAACAGCTAGAACAGCAACAAACATTGGACGCCGAATGGCTGCTCTCGTTCCGGCAATCGACGCGTTTCTTTGCGACTGGGGGAACGAGATCTGAGCGATCCCACTATTGCTTGACCAGAATCGTGATCCTGCATGCCACCAACCGAATAACCCGTTCACTAAATCTGGGGTGATGAGGAAGCAAAGGGGGGGGGGGGGGGGGGTGGAGAAGCCGAGGTTGCGCACAGAAAATACTTTATAGTATCAAAATTGCGGTGTCAATTTAGCCGAATACGTACAAAAACGAAGAAGGGTGCGCAACCTTGTTTATTTAAAGAGCGCCAGTTAGGTTTTTGCTGATCACACAAGGTATTGAACCCAGCAATATCATGAATGAAGATTAGCTGGCTAGAGGTTGTAGGCGGCCGATGAGGCGGTGCGGCCGAGCCCACGTTTATTGTGGTTGCGTTGGCTGTGCCATGAACACGACGAGGCGCGTAGAACGCGGGTGCCGTTCCCGAGGTGTGCCGGGTGCCGAGTGTGTTCCGTGCCAGCTGACCAATCTACTGATGATGATGGTGGCGCTTCAGAAAATGATGATGGTGGCGCTACAAGGTAAAATGAGGCGGCAAATTGGCCTGACAGCTCTCTTGACCATTGTTTGTTGGTAGGGAGCGTAAAGGCAAATGTATTTCACGCTTTGATGGCTACGGGATCAAATATACGCCAGAGGAATCTCATTTCCTGCTATTGCCCAAGGAAGAATACTTTTTACCCAGCTTTTTAATCAACTCCGCACTCATCTGTGGTGTTTGTGACTGGTCTGGTGCTCTCACCTGAGAAGGCAGCATTCATAACCATGGCAAATCGCTTAACCAGCAGCACGCTGGTACAGCGGGCGATACAACTGAACGGGCGTGCTGCCGACATAGCTCGTGTTCGCTGAAATGGAGCGGTTTGGCTGCTGCACGTGGATCTTACAAGAAACGATTAAAGACGCCAGGAAAAAAGTCAAGTTACTCAAGAAAATTGTTGTGAAATCCCCTGCGAATCAATCTTCGTGAATGTGAGCATCGACAGGCGCATTGGAAGCATTTTACTGTCGATTGATTGATTGATTGATTGATTGATTGATTGATTGATTGATTGATTGATTGATTGATTGATTGATTGATTGATTGATTGATTGATTGATTGATTGATTGATTGATTGATTGATTGATTGATTGATTGAAAATACGTTTATTTCATTTTGTTGTACTTGGGCGCTGCTATGGATAAGAGTAGGGTTGGCGGGGGGGATTGGTGGTAAGGAAGTGGAAAGTGGGAACGGATAATTATGCCACCATTTACTGCGTCAGCGGCCTGGAGGCAACACCGCGGTCGCATGGAGTCATAGCCGTCGTACTGTCCTGCGCTTCGCCGCAAAGCTCGGCACCAACGCCCAGAGAAAAGGCAGCAGGGCGCGCCACGAGCTATTAGGTTATTAAGAAGGAGTTTTAGGGGCTGGGCAGGACCAGGGCTGGAGAGACGTGGACACGGTCCAAGTCGCACGTTGGTGAGGGCATGGTATACCGCGGAATACTGTAGTGGGAGCATACCCACACTAGATGTTCACGCTAAACTTTTTTGCACCCTTTTTGGCCAAAAAGGGTGTAGTATAAGTGAAAAAAGAGTGGTGGGACGCCATTACACCCCTTTTTCTTTGAATCTCAACACCCTTATTCGTAGCTATATACCCTTTTTGCGTGAAAAAAGGGCGCTGACCAACTTCAACATCCTTGGTTTTTGGTACGGGGTTGAGAGGGTGTGGAAAAGGTGTTCAGCTGTTGATTGATTAAGATCATGCATGCATGTATAATTGTACTGCGAAGTACAAGACATTCCCTCATATCCTCCTCCCCACCTCGTAAAATGTTCAAAGGCTAAAAAAATTGTTCGCTTCCAATGATCGCTCGTTTCAATATACGGTGCGCCTCTTGGCCGAAGTTTAGCTTCGGCACGTGAACCGTCAATTTGAACTCTTAAAATTAAAACGACTATATATATGCACACTAAGCTTTTTTTTCACGTTTATTGCCCAAAAAAACGTGTATTATAAGTAGACTAAAGGTGTTGGGAAGTCATTGCGCCCTTTTTCTTAGGTCCCAACACCTTAATTTGTAGCTTTACACTCTTTTTGTGTAGTTAAGTTTTGCGATGTTATTGCTAGGCAAGGCTAAGTGCTGAGGGGTGAGGCCAAGTTTAGCGGGATTTTTCAAAAACGTTCCGGTCGGTCCCCCACACTGGCAGCAGATTCATGGGGGGAAACAATCTAGGTCGACCACCAGCTCCGCGCGCTATTCCTCCAGCCTTACACCGCTAGTGCAAGCTGCGCCAATTTCTTTCGCGTTTTAGTATCCCAAAAAAGACCAGTACCTTTAAAATGGTATAGTAAGAGGTGCGCATGCGCCCCTTGTGCTCACACTCGAACAGGCTCGAAAGCCGGCTTCACTGTTAGAATACTTTATCTGCGGTGGTGCACCCTTTACAGTGGCAGTATATGGCTGTAAGCCACCTGACCCGCCCCAAGAAATTGTAGTCAACCTAGTCAACTGCGATGTATCTGCTTCAACTGAGCCCATTACACTCCTAGGCCTTCCAATTGGAACAAAAAACAGTCCTGGCATTTGGCTCAAAAGATTAAAACAGAAATGGAATGCCATACTGCACTCCATTCGTCGACTGTCGAATAAATATGGTGGAGCATCGCAGAAAGCCATCTTGAATATGGCCAGGGCTGTCACTGTGAGCACCCTCACGTACGGTGCAACGGCTTACGACCTCAACAAGACGAACACCAAAACCATTCAGGTGCTACATCGGGCGACCCTCAGGACAGTCACTGGCTTACCAAAGCACACACCCATTGGTAAACTGGAGCAAGCTGTACCTCTTCCTCCTATTGAAGCCATCATTCAGGAGGCCAAAGCCCAGGCGGACTTCAAAAGACCCCTTACACACCAGGGACACGCCTTAGTAGCGTGGGACGCCAGAAGACCACCAGTATTGTCAGATTACCCAGTCCCCATAGCACCCTGGCAGCGACCAGCAATTGATACTTCTACGCACAGCAGACCTATAGAGCGTGCTAATACTCTATTGCGACAGCGACGAATCCGACGCCTCGAAAGGGATCGCCTTCAGAACGAAGTGGACATTTTCACGGACGCAAGCGTAAACCAGTACGGCGCGGGCCTTGCTTGGACATGCCCTGAGGCACCGGTTCTCTCAGGGTACACTACCATACTTGGCAAAGAACTTTCCAGCCTCGATGCGGAGCTGTACGCTATTAACAACGCAGTGTCAGCTATCGCTTTTGACTGTGACCCACCTCTACCGCCCTCCATACGCATACTCACAGATTCGTACGAGGCCCTCACAGCTTTGCGATCGTATGATTCGACCCACCCTGTCGTCCACGAAATTCTGTTTCAAATTCAACTTCTCAAACGGAACAACACCAACATCCGCGTCGACTGGGTGCCTGGCCACGAACCATTTTCTTCAGGCAACCAGGCGGCTCATGTGGCCGCTCAGGAGAGTTCCCCCTCTTATCCTCCACTGGTGCCTGGGGTAAGGCCGTCGCGGTCCCCCGCTACCTCCCCAGCGATGCGTATTCATCAGCACAAGAAGGACCGACGCACACGTCTAAAAGCCCTAACTCCAGCTGGCTACCTCAGCCGCCTACCTCCTATTCCCCGCTCAGGCGAAATTTTTATTAACAAATATATTGCAAATTCAGCATACACACCTGAAACACTTCGCAAGTGGTACACCCCTCAGCTGCCCCCTCGATGTCCTTACTGCCGTGCCACCACTCCATCAGACCTCGCACACCTAGTTTGGTGGTGCCCAGCTTTCGCCACGCACCGTACATTTAAATCTCCCCAACCCCATCCCGATCCACAACAAACTGATGCACAACTATTATATGAAATAGCGGTTTATTCATTTAAAAGCGGTCTGGCACGGGTTGTTTGAGCGGGTCCTCCCCCGAACGAACTGGTGTATGTGCTCTAACCCTATTGCGATCACCATGAACTGGCCCATGAATTGCAGGTTCTAAGAACTGGCCCAGTTATTGAGTCTACTGAGAACAACCAGCATTTATTTGTTTTTTTTTTTTTCTCTTACCCTCCCTCCCCATTCCTTTCCCCCATCGTGACCAGTGGTCATCCTTTTCTATTAAAGGCTGTCTCTCTCTCTCTTTTTGTGCGTGTGTTTTTTTTTGTTGTTGTTGTTGTTAACGCCACCGAACTGATCTCAAGTTTAAACAGCTCCGCTGGTAGTAAATCATGGCAATTCATACTCTTTTAAACATCGCGAGGTACAAACCATCCCCTCGCTTGTAAGAAATGTTCAGTCCACCCGTTTAAACGTGTATAAAATACCTCCAAAGTTGGATGTCTTTCACTCGCCTTTTCTTAGTTGGCGGTCTTTCACACCCTTTTTCCAAGTTTCCAACACCCTAATTTGTAGCTTTACACCCTTGTGGGGGAAAAGGATGCTTAAATAATGAACACCCTTCTTGGTGGGCGTTGAAATGGTGTGGAATAGGTGCTTGGTGTTTCATAAAGTTCTATGATTTGTTGAACATAATAACCACCTCGCGATTTCATTTCATTTCATTTATTCCACCTTAAAGGCCCGAAGGCATTACATAAGTAGGGGTGGCGTACAAGGTATAGTAAACAACGCAACAAAACTCAAAGGGTACCAAGGCTACACATTCAGACAACAATAATAATACAAAGGGTGCAAAATGCAAAGTATGCAGTAAACATTACCAAGTGCAAAGTAAACGTAAAGGTACAAGGGTGAGCATTCAGAGAACGATGAAACAGTTTAAATGGTACTTCAAAATTATTGTAAAAACTGGCAGGAGAACAGTATAAATTCACTTAGATTGTGAAACGTTAATTTTTAGTTTATTGCTTAAGGTTTGGAGTTTAATGCATGTTACTATACTATCGGGTAGTTTATTCCACAGTGTAATCACATTGGGGAAGAAGGAGGTAATCACTGCAGATGTGTGTCCATTTATAGGTGCGATAGCATGGCTGTGGTTTACGTGGGATGAAGTTCCGTGTGATGGTTGAAACGGGACGTGCTGTGATTTAGGATGATAATAGAAAGCATGCAGAAGACACAACCGAGAAATGATACGACGAGATTCAAGCGAAGGCAGGTTCAATGATTCTTTCAGTGCAGGAACGCTAATGTCGTTAGAGTATTGGGAGTAAATAAAACGGGAGGCGCGGTTTTCAAACCGTTCTAAATCGTTAGTAAGATAAGTTTGTGAGGGGTGCCACATTGAGCAAGCATATTCTAATTTCGGTCTCACAAAAGTTTCATAAGCTAACTTTTTAATGTCTGGCTAGGCTAATTTTAAGTTGCGGCGCAGGTATCCGAGGGTGCGTGAGGCCTCCGAACAGAAAATTTGAATATGGTTTGACCATATGATAGCGATGATGACAGATGCACTCCGAGATATTTGTGTGATAGTGTAGCGCTAAAGGGAAGAGACTTTATGCGATAGGTATACTCTGCTGAGCTCATTTTACGGGTGAATGACATCATTTTACACATGGTGAGGTTTAATGGCATGAGAGATTTATCACACCAAGCTACAATTAAATCTAGATCATGTTGAAGTTTAGCTGTGTCATCGGGTTTACAGATTGGAGAGTATAAAACGAAGTCATCGTCAAAACGTCTTAATTTTGTTAGTACATTAGTGGGCTAGTCATTCATGTATATTAGAAAGGGAAGCGGGGAGAGGCAGGCACCCTGGGGGGCACCTCAAGTTACGTCAGAGAGAGGTGAGTCATAATCGTTAGCGCTTGTGAACTGCTTCCGGTTTTTTTTTTTTAATTTTCTATCCAGGAAATTATGTTGAGAGAGATTCCAAGGTTGCATAGTTTAAAGAGTAATAGGTTATGAGGGACAAGGTGGAATCCTTTATAGAAATCTAAAAATATGACGTCAGTTTGAAGATTTTCGTCCGTGAAGTGAAGTATATCACGTGTGAATTCCGCTAGTTGGGTTTCGCACGATAGTAGTTTGCGGAAACCATGTTGATGAGCAAAAAAAATTGATGGATTCCAGATAAGTCATTAGGTTTGAAGCTATGATATGTTCGAGCATTTTAGATGGGACACTGGTTAAGGAAATAGGTCGGTATTTTTGCTGGGATTGCGTGGTTGCCTGATTTAAAAATTGCAATAATATTTGCCTTCTTCCAATCGTCTGGTACGTTTCCCGTTTTTAATGATTGCGTGAAGATGAAGTAAATTATCTGGCTAGAGACTGAAATGGTACTTTTTAGTAATTTACTGTTAATACTGTCACAGCCCGCCGAAGATGAAACTTTTAGATCGTTAATCAGTTTAAATATTCCTTCTGGAGAGATTTCTATTCCTGGCATCGCTACAGCTCAGGATCCGGCAATGCTACGGTATCAGTGGTATTAACAGAGGAAAACACAGATGAAAAGTGGTCATTCAAACCAGAAGCACACTGTGCGGCGTCGATTGGTTCTCCGTCAGCATTAGTGAGGTCCAATCGATTAGATTGTGACGTAGGGGAAAGTATGCGCCAAAATTTGTTGGGGTTTGATTGAAGAACCGATAACAGGTCGTCGGAAAAGAATTTGATTTTTGCAGCTTTGAGTTCGGTTAGGTGCTGTTTCGCGCATGAGCGGTATCGCTCCCACGCAGTTGAACTTTGGCTTAGACGGGCTTTTCTGTACAAGAATTTATTTAGGTTACAGAGTAATTTTAGCTGTTTGTTAAACCATTGACAGCTGGAATCTGATTTAATGAGGGTAGTAGGAATGTATTTGTTTTTAAGGTTGAGCATTGTAGTCTTAAAAAGTTCCCAGTTAGCGTTGACACTTCGAGTTAGGTACGTAATCCTGAAGTTATCTAAGAACTTGATGAGTTCGTGAATAATGGCGTTAAAGGAGTACTGACACGAAATTTCAAAGCTGATATAACTATGTAAAACGCTTCCTTTTTATCAGGAGATATCTCCCAGCAAGTTTCAGCAGCAACCGTTCAGCGAAACATATTTAAAATCCATTTTAATCTTCGCCGGCACGAGAAAGCCCAGAGCGGGCCGACGTGACATCATCTGCTACGTGCCCCAAACTGCCGACGTCGGGGCTCCCGTGACGAAGCCGACGCGCTGGCCGTGGTTGGCGCGCGCTTCTCGGGCGTGTGTACACGTCATGGTTTTGGGACTGACGTCATGCTGCCCGGGCCTGTGGGGACGGCGAAGACCTCGACCGGTCTGGGCGCGCGCGTGTGCTCGCTCGCGCGCGCTTCCCGAGAGGCAGCGATACGGCAAGAATGGTGACGCCATGTGATACATGCTGTCATGGCGGCCGCTCGGCGTTTTTTTGCCGAAACCGAAACTAGCACGAATAAACGACGCCGTAAATGAATGTTTGCGCTGCGCTCGACCGTCTAATCTGTCATTCTATGATTAGTGGGCTGGTAGGCACGCATAGCAGCGAAAAAAACGTAACATGAAAATTTCGTGTCAGTACTCCTTTAAGGCTTTTTTTTTTTCAAATCCGCATGATTGCGTATTTGCACACAATAAAATGCATGATCCCAAAATTAGCGCTCAAATATTTGATTTTTTTTTTGCGATAAGCCCACCGACTCTATCAGAAGACTTTCCTCTGCTGGCTATCAAGGCAAGTAGAACAGACGTATTTCTAAGTCTCGCTCTCCCCATGCATCCCGATGGTTTTCATGCTCAATTCATTTGTTGTCCAAATGTGACTTGCGTGTGTTGAATGTGTCTGTCTGTAGTGATTTGCGCTCAGCCGATGTCACGCGTAGCTGCGCTGCCGACACCCCTATTTTAGGGTGTTAAGCAACCTTACACCCTTATTGTAAGGTGTTCAAAAGCACATCCTTTTTTCCTCCTTACACCCTTTTTTAGCCAAAACACCTTTAACAGAATTAATTGCGCCACGGGTCAACATTGTTGCACCTTTTCCGGCCGAAAAGGGAATAAAAAAGTTTAGTGTGTAGGTCTGCCCGCTATGGCAAGTGCTGCATGTACTCGGGACACTGGGAGCGACCCCGCGGCGGTGAAAGCGGTGGAGTGAAAACGCTGTGAGACCCGCCGCGGTGGCTCAGCTCGCTAAGGCGTTGCGCTGCCGAGCACGAGGTCACGGGTTCAATCCCCGGCTGCGGCGGCCTCTTTTCTGATGGAGGCGAAAAGCAAAAACGCCCCCAATGTACGAGATTTCGGCGCACGTTAAAGATCCCCAGGAGGTCAAAATTCGGAGCCCTCCACTACGGCGTGCCTCATCGCCTGCGTTGCATCGGCACGTTAAACCCTACAATCAATCAATCAATCAATCAATCAACCAAAAACGGTGTGAGCAGTGCTCCCGTCGGAATTCGTCGTACAATTAGTTTCCCGCACGCTAAACTTTTTTACACCCTTTTAGCCAAAAAGGGTGTACAATAAGTGGAAAAAGGGTGTTGGGAGCCCTTACACCCTTTTTCTTGAATCTCAACACCCTTTTCCTAGCTCTACACCCTTTTTGGGCGAAAAAAAAAGGTGTTGATCAACTTCAACACTCTTGGTTTTTCTTAGGGTGTTGAAAGGGTGTGGAAAAGGTGTTCAGCCGTTCATTTAATAAGGCCATGCTTGGATGCATAATAGCACTGTAAAAAACAAGACACCCCCTCATATGCTACATGTACTCCTCTGCTCGCAAGGAATTTTCAAACGCAAAAAGAAAATAATTGCTCGTATGCAATTATCGCTCGTTTCCATATGCGGTGCACCTCGTGCCCCGAATTTAGCTTTGGCACGTGAAACACCAATTTGAACCTTCAAAATTAAAAAAAGACTATAGTCGTGTGGCGGAAAGGGTGTTTACCGAATGCAACACGCTTGGCTTAACGTAGGTGGTTGAAACGGTGTGAAATAGGTGTTCAGTTGCAAAAAAAAAAGAACAGCGGAGCTGGGGGTCGACCAAGTTTCGTCCGGTGTTGCTAAGTTTTGTTATGTTTGCTAAGCTTTACAGTGTTCTTGCTAAGCTAGGATGACCGCTGAGGGGTTAGGCCAAGTTTAAGCGGATTTTTCAAGTCTGTTCCAGTGTGTGTCCCCCTCCCCCCCTTCTCTGCCAGGGGATCCAAGGGGGAAACAAGTTAGGTCGGCCCCCAGCTGTGCTGTTTCTCCAGCCTTGCACCACTATTGCAAGCTGCGCCAATTTGTCTGCCTTTTAGAATCCGAAAAAAGCTAGTACCTTTGAAATGGTATAGTAAGAGGTTCCCATACGCATACGCCCCCTGTGCTCACACTCTAACGAGTTCGACAGCCGAATTCACTGTTATAATACCCTATCTGTGGTGGTGCATCATTTATTTTGTATTTTTGTATTTTTTTGCTAACGCCACCGAAAATAGCTCAAGCTTAAAGAGCTCCACCGTTAATAAATTATGCCAATTCATATTGCTTTATACATCGTGAGGTACAAAACACCCACCGCTTGTATTAAATGTTCAGTCCACCGGTGTAAACAGGTACAAAATGCCTCCAAAGTTGGAGGTTTCTTCACCTTTTTTCTTAGCTGACGGTCTTTTCTTACACCCTTTTTTTACACCCTTTTTCTTAGTTTCGAACACCCTAATTTGTAGCTTTACGCCCTTCTGGGAAACAGGGTGTTGAAATAACGAACACCCTTTTTGATGGGTGTTGAGGTGGCGGGTAAGACTTGTTTGGTATTTAATAAAATTCTCTAAGTTATGGAACACAAAAACTACGTCGTAATTAATAGCTTTTGCAAATCCGCGCGTTTATTTGTGTATTCTCATAATAAAATCCATACTTCCAAAATATGCGCTAACTTATCTGTTTTTTGAGACAAGCCCACCAACTCGGTTGGGGGGCTTTCCTCTGCTGGATATAAAAGCCAGAACAGCACATGTATTACTAAGTAAGTATGGTCTCCCTGTACCGCTTGCATCCCGTTGGTTTTCCTGCTCAATTCATTTGTGTTCCAACTGTAACGTGTGCGGATTGACCGTTTGTGTTGAATGCTGCGCGCTCCACCGATTCACATTGCCACTGCGCATGCCGGATGCTCAACACCCTTTTTTTAGGGTGTTGAGCATCCTCAACACCCTTTAAGGGTGTTGAGCTAAACGCCCTTTTTTGCTAAAACACCTTTTAAGGGTGTTAGCCATGGGACAAGATTTTTACACCCTTTTCGGCCAAAAAGGGTGTAAAAAAGTTTAGTGTGCGCCGCGAGTACGCACGGGAAGGAACTATATGGATGGGCGGAGGGTTGGACATGGCCGCGAGGTAAGCTGTCCGGCGGGCTTGACCAACGCCACCTTCTAGGAGGCTTTGGCTTGACTAGGCTGCCGTTCAGCCGTGGGATCGGCTTCTTCCTGAGCGACGGGCAAGGATGCCGTCGTCACGACTGGGTGGGGGGCTCCGAGCTAGCACGCGTGAATGCGCTCGTGCTAGTCGTTGCACTATCTCATTTCCGAGGATGCCGCCGCAGTGTGCTGGCACCCAGTGGAGTGTGAAGCCGTTACCCGAGGCCCGGAGTTTCAGAACTTTGCGGCGAATGATGGTAATTGCACATCGCCACAGGTTCGACACGCTACTTGTGTCCGAGTAGACACTTTGATGTACTGTTCTCGACCGAAACTTCCATCCTGCAGTAATGATTACGGTCAAGGGTAGACCACTAGCATTACTGTTCGGACGAGGAGAGAGAGAGAGAGAGAGAGAGAGAGAGAGAGAGAGAGAGATAGATAGATAGATAGATAGATAGATAGATAGATAGATAGATAGATAGATAGATAGATAGATAGATAGATAGATAGATAGATAGATAGATAGATAGATAGATAGATAGATAGATAGATAGATAGATAGATAGATAGATAGATAGATAGATAGATAGATAGATAGATAGATAGATAGATAGATAGATAGATAGATAGATAGATAGATAGAGAGAGAGAGAGATAAACGTTTATTAGCTGAAAAGACTAGCTAGGACTTCGTCCGTGCCGGTCCGAGGTGGTAGGTCTCCTCAGTCCAGGAAGCCTCCGGCGGTGGTGGCCGTCTCCGCCCGGTACACCAGATTCTTTTGGTTCTCCGGACCCTCGTAGACGAGCAGTGCGTCCCACTTTTCAGCAATGTCGTGTTGACCGGTTGTGCGGGCGTTTGCATTAGCTTGTGGTGCTGCAGTCAGTGTTGTTGAGGAAAAGCTTTAATTCTTACCCCTGTTAAATAGGTCACAACTCTCCGCTGGACTCCTTCATTCCCTCACACCGACAAGTCTACTCTGACCTAAATAAAACATGGTGGTCATATTGATCCAGCTCTCCTATCGTGCATTTAGCATCATTTGGACCCTTTGCCGCATTGGGATGTTTAAAATGAACGAGCTCACCCGCTCGCCTACTCTACAAGAAACCGGGCGCTAGACGCTTCCCGTGCGAGGACTTCTTAGCTGTACCTGAACACGTTGCTGCAACTCGGACTCACCGGTCGGACTCAACCCCTCTATGCGCCAGTCTAAGCAGGCAACAGGCACCACTGTTGCGCCAAGGACAGACCTGCATTCTACAAACAGCAGCAAGGATTCAATAATTTCCCTTTACACTAAGTCTTCTTAATTTTCTGAAACTGCCCTAAGATGATAATGCGACTGCGCCCTTGGACCTAGCCAGGAGGGGGGGGGGGGGTAGGGGAGGGATTCACCTCAGCTCCATCTCCCGAATTATTTTCCAGTCAACGTGTAAGCGAGCGGCAATGTTCCTTTCAGCAAAACTCCTCCCTTCCGATGATACATACCCCCCCCCCCCTCCCCGAAAGGAAATGCATCCTAGCTCACCAGTTCGGTGCTCACACCTAGCGGGAGACGACATGGACTAGTTTTGCTGTGTAAAAATACGTAAGGCGACAATAATTGTTGGAAATATGTACGGTTTATGCAATCCATGAGGTTTTCAATTACCACAGAAAACGCTCCTTCCCTCTTTGCACCGTTCTTAGCCAATAAAATATTCCGTAGAATGTAATTATTAGTGCATTTTTTTCTAATAAAATCATACTTGGACACCTTCCGCTATGTTTCAGGGAGTTATTGGCGTAAATTGCGAGACGGAAGTACAAATTCGTGACTTAAAAGCTCCAATCTTTTTAGTTACCTCGACAGCCGCTGTGCTACCCTTAAATCTTAGGGCTTCTGGACGCTGAATATTTCCCTCATTAAGCTTTGGATAGATACACTGTCATTCCAACACTATGTGCGCATACCTTTTGTTTATTTTCCGCCTAACACGCATCCCCCATCATTTTGTGCATACTTCCCCACAAAGCTCTTAGTTCTCAAGCAACCTGTTCTAGCCTCAAAAAAGCAAATCCGTGCACTTGGAATTATCGTAGAATTTTTCCTTTCTGATGTTGAATTTCTCAGCCCTTTACATTTTAGCTTCCTTTTTTTTCTCCATTTATTTGTTTTATCTGGATGTCCAGCTCTGGCTAACAACTAGGGAGGCGCGGGAAGCTGAAGACAACGGCTCCTTGGACTGGGGAAGCCGACCAAGACTGCACTGAACGCGTTTTTAAATAAATGTTTAATCCTTCCTTCCTACCTGTCTTGCTTCTTTTTTGTTTACCTTGGCTGTTTTTGATTCTCCACGGTTCTTTCCATATTTCATCGGTAGCCTTCTAGTCTTCTTTAGCCACTGCGTGTCCACGCTTTTCATGTAGAGACACCTAAAAACTTTAGCTGTCCACCTACGTGGATCCATCGCTCTCAACCACCCCTCAAAGCACATTTTACACCGAGCTTCTCGAACTTCAAACGATGCTCAGCCCATATCTCCCTGCACTGCTTCATTAGTTTATGCACTCCTAAAACCAAACGGCCTACTGTTCTCCAGTTCCTTTCAAGCCATGATAGAGCGTCTGATTTTAGGCAGAGTACTACATTCGCAAATGTGAGGCCCGGAACCATATATCTCCTTTCCAAACTCCCCTCACTACTTCATATTTGTTATACCCTCACAGAGCTCTATGTTTCATTATAGCTGCGTTGTGCTTTTCTTTATTCTTAAGTTGTTCATCGGGAGTTCTTAAGAAGTTGCCTCCTTCGTTTATCCACACTCCCAAATATTTATATTCCTTGTCTCTGGGTAATTCGCCGTGCTGGGAAAGTACATGCATAAGAATATACAGGGTGTCCCAGCTATTTTGCATCAAGATTTGAAAAAAGAGCAATGGATTTACTCGAACAAAACCTAGTGCATAATTTTTACAGTACAGTGGAGTAGCGGTCAGTGTTTTTTTCGTTAATTAGATTTAATTAGGTAATTTCAATTAATTATCCAACTCGAGAAGTACTCTCCTAATCACTGAAGTTTCAATGAGGCACTTGTAGGTACCCACGAGGGGCGTCTGACTGCGGTACTTTCAGCGACGTGCTAATTGCGTACTCATTTATTCTGACTGATAAAGAAACGCCGCGAGATACGAAGAATACCACCAAGATGGCAAGCTGGGCGAGTTGGTATTGGTTCATGGTGATAGAAAATAGCCAGCGCAAGGAAGACGAGGACGAGGAAGGTAACAACAGACACAGCGCGGCACTCACAACTGAATTTTTATTGGAAAAGGAAAAACATATATACACCAAAAACCGCGCATGTCAAAACAGTTCACTTCAGGAATGAGTCACTGCGCAAGCCTGCAACTCGTCAAGTCACACGTTCTGCAAGATAGCAGATTTCGCTTTTGTGCAAGGACACAGAAGGTTGGCTAACACAAGTTCCGCAATTTTTTTTATATAAAAAAAGCCTCAGATACTTCCCTAGTATGTTGATTAGGGTGTTTGAACAACACGGTTGTGTTAGATAAAACCGGTGCACACTTTTGTACACGTGTACACGTGCGGCAATGAGAAGCCAAGTTAGCAAGCGAAGAGTTCTGGATGGACAGAAAATGCTCGCGCAGTCGCTTATTGACGCAACGACCAGTTTGACCTATGTAGCAAAACCCACAATACAACAGGATATGATAGACAACGCCAACAGCACAGGCAACATACTTGTGTTTGTGGTTTACAGTGCACTTGTTGACAATGGACTTAATATTGCTATCTCTTTTTTTGGCAACCAAAGGACAAATTTTTGATAACTTATTTGGAGCTTTGAATACCACGTTAACACCATAGCGGGAACCTACATTTTTAAGCCCGTGGGCAATCCTGTGGGTGTACGGAATTACTGCAACTTTCTTTTTCTTCTGTGAAGGATCCCCACTCGAGTCACGTTTAGCACGACCTATAACAACTTTTATTAACTTATCGGTGACAGACACGAGTACACTAGAAGGAAAACCCGCGTCTTGTAGACGGGCGACTTGCTTCGCAAAGCTAGCACCTAGTGTTGGTTTATATATGTTTTTCCTTTTCCAATAAAAATTCAGTTGTGAGTGCCGCGCTGTGTCTGTTGTTACCTTCCTCGTCCTCGTCTTCCTTGCGCTGGCTATTTTCTATCACCATGAAGAATACCACGTGACGGCGCTCCCGCCCGCATCATAAACCAACGCCCTCGAACAGGCTCTCCCTAAGTTAGCCTGAATGCAATGAAGAACAGAAAGAAAGAACAAATCGCGACCGCGATGGTGGGCCCATATCGGCCACAGGCGCCCCGCGAAACTTGCTGTTGCTGCTCCTGCTCCTTCCATGCGATTATCAATTAAGGTGATGCGCTGTGACTTCGGGCTCGTGACAGGCAAAGCAGTTGCTTTCCACCAGCTTATTTGAGGGCGCTGGTTTATGATGCGGGCTAAGGGCTAATGCGGGTGGAAGCGCCGTCACGTGGTATAAGTTTGTAGCAGCTCAGCCGCGGCAGCCAAGAGAGAGAGAGAGATAAAAACTTTTATTGACGCCACTGGCCTAAGGGGCCGCCACCACGGCTTGTGCTCGGGTGACCAGTGGGCGCTGGGAATCTTCGTCCGAGCGGCCCAGGGCCTCCGTCCAGTGGTCAGAGGAAGTTATGGTGGGGTGGGGGTCAGAGGGGCAGGCCCACATGTGGTGTTGCACTGTGGATTTAGCGCCCTAATGCGGGCAGAGCGGAGAGGGGTAGGCGGATGGGTAAATGTGATGAAGGAGGGCTCGGTTGGGGAGTGATTCCGTTTGGAGGAGGCGCCAAAGCCGTTCCTCCGAGGGGGTTAGGGATGGGTGAGCCGGGGGCAGCGTGTTGCGGGAGAGGCGGTAGTAATCTGTAACCTCCCTGTAAGTGGTGAGGGAGTCTCTGGCTGAGTAAACTCCTTGACGGGAAGTGGTCAGGCGCACGGGTGACTAGTGCTCGTGCCGCCTTATATGAGCCCACTCCGCGTCTAGTCCCGTGTGTGCCGGTAACCAGAGGAGCTCCGTGGGATGCTGGGGGGCTGAATTTTGGAGCAGAATTTTGCAGGCTAGCGTGGAGTTACAACCGCTAGCAAAATTTTTGATGGCCGTTTTGGAATCAGATAATATTAGATCAGGGGGAGGCCGGTGTGCGAGAGCCAGGGCTATGGCCACCTCTTCCGCAACATGTGGGGTTGGGATGGGAATAGTGAGAGACGTCAGAGGAGTAGTAGTCGGCGAGGAGACGACAGCCACAGTGAAGGCCGGCTTGTGCCTGTGTGCTGCAGCGTCTACGTAGAAGGTGTTTGACGAGGGGGGGGGGGGAAGTGGAAACGAGGGCACGCGCTCGAGCAGCTCGTCGGGCAGTATGATGAATAGGGTTCATATTGCGGGGGAGTGGCCGGATTGTGATGTTATCTCTATAATCGGGTGGAATGCGAGCCGTGGGGGTTGATGTAAGAGGAGTATCCATTTGTGCCTTCTTAAGTAAGAGTTGGCCAGGTGTGTGTTTAGCCAGGCGATGTATCTGACCCGTACGATGCGCTTCGATTAATTCGCCCAGGGAGTTGTAGGTGCCGGTGGCCCATAGTTTGGCAGTGGATCCGTGAGGAGGCAAGCCGAGAGCAGCCCTGTACGCCTTACGGATGAGTCCATCTACTTTGGTGACCTCCGTGGTAGAAAGGGACAGATATGGGAGGGAGTAGGTAATGCGGAGCAGTAGAAATGCCTGGATAAATCGGCAGCGGTCCTTCTCCGTCGGGCCGTGGCCCCTAGCCGTTACGCGCCTCAGGAGGCCTATGATTTGGGTTACGTGTGAGGAAAGGGTGTGTAGGACCGATGTGTTTCGGCGATTGGACTGGATGACTAGGCCGAGTATTTTTATGCGATTCACAGTTGGTATACGAGCATTATCCAGATATACATGCACGCTGGGTGCTGTTTTAGGGGTAGCGGCGTATGGTGATAGCATGAGGAGTTCGGATTTTGATGGCGAGCACGTTAAACCTGCTTCCTGGGCTGCCTGTTGTTCCGCTGAGACTCCTGCTTGAAGTGTTGCTTCTATATCCGCGTCGCTGCCCCCAGTTACCCAAAGGGTGATGTAATCAGCGTACATACTATAACATAGCCGAGGGATATTGTCCAGGATGGGGGGAAGATGGGAGACAGCGAGATTAAAGAGGAGGGGGGAGAGGACTGAACCTTGTGGAGTGCCGATGGACGGGAGTTGGTAGGTGGGGGATTGGAGGTCACTGAATTTGTAGCGTGCCGTGCGATTTGAGAGGAATGTCTTTACATAATTATATGTACGATCCCCGGGAGCTATGCTGGCAAGGCCTCTAAGTATGGCTTGATGAGTTACCTGATCAAATGCTTTTTGTAAGTCTAGGGCTAAGATGGCCGAATAGTCGTGTTTGGGCGGTTGCTGGAGGAGATCCGTGTACAGGCGCAGGTGTACGTCATTAGCCGCAATGACTGCACAGAATCCATACATGTGTGGGGAAAGGAACTGCTTGTCCTCAATGTAGCTATTGAGCCGGGCAAGTACTATTCGCTCCATTAGTTTTCCCAAGCAGGAAGTTAGCGATATAGGCCGAAGGTTAATCTGGGAAAGGGGTTTCCCTGGTTTAGGGATGAGAGTGACCTCTGCGTGAGTAAACTCGGGAGGTAGGGTGCCTGCTTCCCAGTAAGCGTTAAACAGATCGGTGAGATATTCTATTGAAGGATCATCTAAATTACGGAGCATTTTATTGGTAATGCGGTCACCACCGGGAGCTGACTGCAGTCGGAGGTCTTGTAGGACTGCTCTCACTTCCGCTTCAAGGATTGGTAGATCAAGGGGTTCGTTAGGGGGGCCGGTGTATTGAGGCAGTGGCTCAGATAAGCCTACTGGGACGTACTGCTGGGTTAGTGCATGGGGCCAGGTGTGATTGGAGTCGGTTAATTGGCGGGCTAGTTGCGTTACACGATTAGATTGGACAGTTCGAGAAGTAGTGGGATCCATCAGGTGTCTTAGGAGAGCCCAAGTGCGCTTCATGCTGAGGCCGTTTCGAATGTTGTCGCATACAGTGTCCCAGGCTGCCTGAACTAGTGTTTGGGAGTGGGTTTCTATGGCCTTTACAAGGTGGGCAATGCGGGTTTTGAGGCGCCTGTTATAACGTTGCTTACGCCAGCGACGTTTAAGGCTGCCAAGAGCTTCCCACATGTGGTGTAGTCTGGCGTCTACATGGGGAGATGGTATGGCTGGGTCTAGGGGATGTTGGTGCGTGTGGACATCGTGGAGAAGTTGTTGCGTCCACTGTGCTAGGGGTGTAAGTGTTGGGTCATTGGAGTTAGCAGAAGTACGAAATTCCCGGAGGGCAGCCCAATCGGTTATATGAGTTTGGAGTTTGCGCGGGGGGTTAGGGGGCTGGTTTGAAGATTGCAACTGTATAATGCGGTGATCGCTGCCTAGTGTATGGTCTAGACGCTGCCAGGTGGTTGGCCCTGTGTGAGGTGATCGTGAGGTCCGGTGTAGTGTCTCTTTGGACACTATTTCCTTCTCGTGTTGGCTGATCAGGAGGTGTCTCTAGAGTGAAATGCTGAGTTTGGAGGAGCTCCCAGAGGTGCCTTCCTTTCTTAGTATCGCGTGGATAGCCCCAGGCCGTGTGGGGAGCATTGAAGTCCCCAGTAATAATGAGGGGGTGCTGCGCAGCATGGGCTTTGGCGGCTAAAAAGAGAGGTTTGAAGTTGGGGTGACGTTAGGAGGGTTTACTGTAGATGTTGAGTATGTAAATGGGTGGTTGAGTGCTGTTGGCGGGGAAGATAGTTAAGAAGTCGTGAGGGATATGGCTGTCAGCAAGGCTGTCCCGTTGTGCTGAGATGTTGCGCTGTACAAGAATGGCTGTGTCGTTGGTATGTTGATAAGTGGTATACCCACGACACTTTACTGGACCGGCGGGGGTCTTGTATGGTGATAATGTGGGGTTGTTCATTTTGGGACTCGAGGAGGCATTCCAGGGGGGCTCTCTTTCTGCCGAAACCACGACAGTTCCACTGCCAAACCAAAACCCCTTTGAGGCGAGCCATTATCAGTTATGTCAAAAGTAGCATCAGTGGGAGGAGGAGGGGCATTCGTCTGTGCAGCTGTTGCACGGAAGTGCATGAACACCTCTTGTTTTATGGATTCCATGTGAGATTGCATTGTTGCTTGTCTCTGCAAGAGGTTTTGGATAAGTTGAGCTTGCTCTATATGAAGCTGCTCGAGACGCGTGAGCCTATCTTCCCAGGGAGTCGTATTTGCAGCGTGCTCAGGGGGCGATTGGGCCTTTCGCTTTGGAGGGGGTTCTGCATTGGGCTGGGGAGTGCGAAGTTGGGCCAGGGTTTGGCGTAGGGAGGCATTTTCAGCTCTCATTGCCGTGAGCTCGGCGCGCATGGCCTGCATTTCTTGCAGTACAGCAGGGGGAAGTTGGGAGGCGGGTGCTGATGGGATGGGGGGTTGTTGAGTGACCACTGGATTGAATGCCCTTGGGCCGCTCACCTGTGAGAGGTTGTCTGGCCGGCGACAGGGTCCTGGCTGATGCATCCTAGGTCCGTTTGAGGCGGAGAGGTGGGAGCGTGGCTCTAAGATGGATGGTTCTGGCTGCTCCTGAGGGTTGGTTTGGGTGCGGTGTTGATTCGGCGGAGAGCGCTGTCGATGGGTGTTGCCGGGGATCCTGGCATGTTGAGGGTGACTCGAGGAGGGTTGATCTTTCTGGTGTTGGTTCTTCGGGGTTTGCCGTTGCAACATCTGTGCATACGTTGGTTTGGGTCTTGGACGAAAACGTCGAGGACAGTCCGGAGAGCCCGTGACGGGTGCTCCATCGCAGACAATGCATTTGGAAGCACATGCGTGTGTCTCAGTGGCGTCAGGAGTACCGCACGTTGGGCATCGGGTGGGGGGGTTTCGCTGCGGGCAGACATCCTGCCTGTGTCCCGCGCTCCAGCACAGGGCACAAGTTTCCACTTTCCGGCGCAGTGGCTTGCATCGGTGGGTCGTCATTCTGTACCTGACCCAGTACGGCACCCTGGGCCCATCGAACAAGATCTGAACAAGAGAGGTGGTTCCATGCGGCGTGCATCTAGCACCTTGAGGTGGGGGTTGTAATGGATCAGTTGTTCTGTGATCTCTTCGGACGTCTCTTGGGTGTGGAGGTCAAAGACGATACCTGAGGATGTGTTTGATGGGGCCGGAATGTGTGTGGCCAAGGGGTAGGTGCAGTCACCCAGCTGAAGACTTTGGAGGGCTGCGTACCGTGTTGCTCTCTCCTCAGACGGGGTGCTGACGACCATGAAGTTGGCTTTTTTGTGAAGTCGCAGCTGGTCCGTGTCATTCATGTCCAAGCCAGCTTGTTGTTAAATGGCGGTGGCGATGGTTAGGGTGGAGGTCTCAGAGATATTAAGACCTCCACGAGGTCGGAGAACCACTTTAATATCCGTTTCCGGGAGGGGAGTTAGGGGTGGTAGTTTGCGGGCGTGTCTTGTTTTCCCACGGGTGTTGCTTTGATGTACCGGGCTAGAAGGCGAGGGGCCGGTCCCCGGCGTCGCTTGGTGGGCTTGCTGGCGTCTTCGTATAAGGGTCCATTTGCAGGGGTTGTACGATTCCGGGGGTATTTCGGTGCCTTCAACTTCAACGGTCATCGCCGTGGATGCCATGGTCGGGAGGGCAAGGCTGCTGTGAACGCGCGCCAACAGGCTTGCGAACGCAGCACCGGTCGCTGCGGCGGCGTCGGTGTGGGCGAGCTGAAGCGATGTAGCGAGCTTGCCGAGGAAGCTACCCCGTCACCACGGCTAACCCTACATTTAGGGCTAGCGTGGCGGTCGCCGCTTCGAATTTTCTCAGAGTCGTAGAATAAAATGTAGGGGCTTGCCTGATGGAAATTTGGTGTCCCGGTAATCGCGTTGACGAGGTCTATCGGCTGGTGTACGTTTTGTGGCTCTGGAGGCCGTTGGCGAGTCTTTCGAGCGGTGCTTAGCAGAGCTGATGCGAAGCACGCCCACGTAGGTCGGCCACCTGGTGGCGATCTTCGCGGCAGCCGAGGGAGCTCGCGCCGCCGGAGCAGTGCACCGCGTGACTGCAGATCCTGTCCCGAGCCGCGAGCCACGAGGCACGATTAACGCGGCCGGCAGTTGAAATTCAGACACCAGAGCCGACAGCACCGCGTTCGCACTCTGCCACGCATGGTCACCACCCGTCTCCGCCGTGGCTCGTGGTGATCATGCGTGGATCATGCGGGGTCAGTGACGCACGTGGCTCACCAGTCTCCGCCGTAGTTCGCTTTCTGCTAACCGCTCGGCACTCTGCTATAAATGAAGGCAGGACGTCTCCTCACGTCCCCTTCATAATTGGTGAGACGGAAAACGACCCCGCACCGCAATTCAAGGCATTCACGGTAACCATCTCAGCGGCATCACCAAAGCGTTGCGATCGCGCCTATGGGACACGCCAGCCATGGCTTTACCACGCCGGTCTGAATGCCGCCCAACCTCACGCTTCTGGGACTACAGTAGTTCTACGAGAAAGACCCTCCTGTGTGGTTAGCGCTGCTTGAGAACCATTTTTTCATCCGAGGCATCACAACCAGGCGTGGCAACATCGCTAGCAATTCTCTCCCAAAGCGCATCAGGGCACAACTTCGGTTGCCGCTGCAGAGCCATAATCTGTACGATTACTTCTCGAAGGCAGCCCTTTCATTTCGTTCATTTCGGTTGGAACAGCCCTTTTCATTGCCAGTAAGCTTCTCCTGCCGCAACAGCCCCAGGGACATCAGCTGCGACTGCGGAGACTCCACGTTCACTTCCGTCCTCTGTATCGCAAGAAAACTCTGTGGCCTCACCTGACGCCGATACGTACGTGACGGCCATCCATGCCCACGGAACCTTCGATACCACCACGAAGATCAACAGTTTCTGTGAGCTTTTTCGTGCTGTTGGTAAGACTGACGTTTTTAGGCCCGATTCCTAACTTCAACTACAGCCATTTTACGCCGAAGATGTGAAGGTATGGCTGGCTCAGGCCGAAGCATTTTTCGCCGTCAACGGCATTGCCAGTAATGCTCTCAAGTGCAAACCGGTGATTCGAGCCCTGCCAACCGACCGCCTGTCCATCATTCGCGAAAAACTGCTCACTGCTCCATAGGTCCAGTACTCCCTGCTGAAGCAAGCGATTTTCTCGCCGTCCAGCATCCAGCAACATCCTTCAGCACCTGGGCCGGCGATGTCATCCTCGCCTAGCACCCCAGTAACCCTGACTACCCGTAACGACGTACCTGCGGGTTCCCCATCATGTCTCGACCTCGTCACACGAGTGAGTCAGACATGCATACCCAAGTGCGTTCCGGCCCCCTCCTCGACTGCAACCGCGAAGGAGTTTATGCCATCTGAGCCCCCACCTCACGTTGGCCCAACCCAGCCCGCCATCAGCACCCGCCACACTACTGGGACCTGACAACAAGCCCAGTCTGTCCCGCACTCATGACAGTGCGCCATCGCCGACGTCGGAGACATCGCCATCAGTTCTGTGCTCCACATCGCCTGCTAATTCCATCATCACAGCGCCCACTGGGAACCACGCCCGGAACGCTGACCACTGTATCTCCGCTGATGCACCAGAGCGTGTGACGTCCTCCACCGAAGAGAGAGGCCTTTTAAGTACTGCCATCTCCAATCCGACTGCTCGCAAATAATCTCCGCAACGAGCAAGCAGCCCATCGCCAATTCCACCTCAGCACTGTTAAAAAAATACCCATCAATTTACGGGACATGTTCATGCTAACCTTGTTGCCACAACATGTGCCGTACTACAAAATTATGGCACATGTTCTGTAGCATCAGGTGATGGGACGTGTTCCGTGGTTCTAGATTATGGAACAAATTCCATATTACCTGAATACAGGAAATGTTCCGTACAAATGGGAAGCAGTACAAGTCCCGTGTAGCTAGGCTACGGAACATCACCCATATTTATAGCGAACAGAGAATGTTCTATACAACATACCTACAGGAAATGTACCGTACAACATGTTTACAGAACATTTCCTATTCTTTCTAAATGCAGGAATTGTGTTGCAATGTCTTTTTATGGCACATGTGTGGTAATGAAGTAAACATGCACACTTACCGTAAACTGTTAAAATGGTAAATGTATTGTGTGCTACAATAGAGCTTTTGTAACGTAACACACACTTGCAGCGTGCGTGCAGCCAGAGAATATGCTGGAATTCAAAGCACTTTTATTCAAGCTGAATTGTTTTGCATTAAGGAAGCTTTAAAAAAGCTGCAAGCTCAAGACGATTGCGTCAGTGAAATTGTAGCAACAAAAGCAGCAACCAAACAGTCTTGAGCCTTTTCTTAAAGCTCCTGAATGCAAAACTATTCAGAATGAATAAAAACGCATAGCATCCTAGCAAGTTCTCTGGCTGTGCGTATGCTGCAAGTGTGTGTTACGTTACAAAAGCTCTATTGTAGCACACAGTACATTTATCACCTTAACAGTTCATAGAAAGTCAATATCACGCACTCTGTCAAGTACCAAATTATCATGCTCTCCTGGAAACGGCTTAAGTTGGAAGATAGGCTACAAGCTACATTCAGCCTACAAGATAGGCTGAATGCTGCATTTGTATAGATGTTTTCAAAGTTTCTGACATGAAGATAATCCGCATTGAATTTTCCTTCCTGCTATTTTTTAATCAGCGGTACAAACTCACATTAAAAATAAAATAAAATAGCATGAATAACCCAAAGCCCATTGCTGCTACTGAACAAAAAACGTTTACAGTGAAAATTCAAGCAAAAAAACAAAAACTGGCTTAAGGCACACGTTACATTTACACTAAGAGGAAGCAAAAACTGCCAAACGTTGCCGACAAGAGTGTCCTCACGGCGCTGCGCCACAACTGTGGCCTCACCATGAGTGAATTAAAACACTTCTGTAAGGCTGGAACGTTTATTTCACTACATGTGCTACATGGTACAAGACTACTAAAAAATAGGCATTACGAAACCAAAGGAATGAACGAAGTAAAAAAATAAAATGGTTGTGCAAAACTTAAAGTTGAGGACTTCAAAACAGGGCTGCACAATCGAACCACTTGCTCCGGAATGTCTCCAATTTTTTGAGAGCGGTCCGGACTTTGGGGTGAATGGTAGTGATTTTTCGAGATGACTGCCGGGTGCCCTCTTCTGGGTTCATGCCTGCAAGTTTCCTGAAAGATAAGACGTAATATTATGTTGCACAGTTTTTTAGCCCATAACCAGTTTCTGCGGACATACATGTTTGTATCCTCACTAAAAGTGCAGATTCAGTAAATGCCACCATGCAAACTGAATGATTTTGGTTGTCCTAAAGCTACCCATTTGCCCCTATACTGAACCGGGGGTGGAGGTTAAAGAAGGGTATTATCTATCTCGTTGTGGTCCTGCAGGACCGAAATACCAGATGTGAAGACCAGATGTGAATGTGCCTGAATGTGTCTTGGGTCATTTCAGATAAGATCGAACAAAGCATGGCTGTTCGACCTCTTCAATTCGCTTGAAATTTGTTTACCTCATTACCGCATGCATGTAATGTGCGGATTCATAAATATTTTCGGTGGAAATAAGTTTGGCCGACAAAAAAAATTGGAACGCACCGCGTGGACCCCGGCCGCTACCTACCCCTGCGCCGCAGCCAAATTCAGCTACGCCTACCAAAAAATATACTTATCAGGCGGGAATGGTAATTTTTATTCTTAATGTACACCTGGTGTACATTTCCCCCCACAATATCGTTGGCTAGAAAAACATATTTCTAATAAAATGACAAATCTTGCTCAGAGCGCATTTTGTTCTGTACTTTGTGAGCCAGTATTATCGTAAGTAAGGGAGCTAGAGCCTTCAAATTTTAGTGAAGGCTGCTCCTGGCAAGCACAAATAAGGCCCGTAGATATAGCGTCTGTGCAAGCTACAGTTAAAAAGCAACTGGCGCGCAACATTGAAGAAAAAACGATAACACTCCAAGTTCAGGGGCTTATTCAAAAAAACACTTCTTCGATTTTGCTGAAATTCTCTTCAATGATCATTAAAAACATGTTGCATCATTTTCTTCCTGTCGCGCCTACAGCGCGAGAACAAAGCCTCATATCGTCCAGGTCTTCACAAGGTGCTGAGACACGACACGTGAGAGCAATTTCCACGGAATGTGCAGCTATTTTATAATTTTTTGCACCAAAGGAAAACGATTACTCACGGAGAATTCAGAAGTGAAACTGAAATTTTTGTGTAAATTTTGGGACGAAAATAAACAATCTGCGCACCACTAAACTTGTACAGTTTGGAGAAAAAACTTGTAGGTTGAAGAAAAACGGAACTCCAGGCTCACGCGTATTTTTTATAAAACGCTTCCAGTTTTATAAAGCTTTCCACAGATATTTTCCTCTAAACTTGCTTCTGTGAGCCCCACAAATATTGTGCGTCATTGCACACCGCGGATACAGCGCACCTTTTTTTAAGTTCTTCGGCTCTAATTTTAGAGCTTCCTCTAGATTTTGCCAATCGCGGTCACTCTTTGTCTTACATTATCAACGCTCTTTTCTTGTGCGCACTGCTGCCATGATGCGCTACATTTGGTTCATAAGATCAGCTATTTGACAAGGTGCACGCAGTCTTGTTTTTTAACTCGCCTGGACGTAACTTTCGTTCGCCAGAATTCAGAGGTTCAACGGAAGCCCGTCCGGTCGGCAGCACACATGGCAAGTATTAAAAACGGGCATCGGCCACACACGACCCCGGCGCGGGTAACGCCTCCAGGTAGTGCGCCCCTCTTCGGTCCTTCTCCGGACACATTGGTTCAATTACTGAATTAGCGACCAAACTGGCTCACGCAAGTAAATTTAGAGGAAACTATCTGTGAAAAGCTTCATAAAACTCGAAGAAGCGTTTTTTTTAATGCGTGTGAACCTCGAGTTCCTTCATTTTTTCTTTAAGCAGTACACGTATAGCAGTGCGCAGGCTTTATTTTCATTCCAAAATTCACATAAAATTTCAGTTTCACTTCTGAATTCTCCGAAATACTATCTATAAGTAATCGTTTGCCTTTGGTACAAAAAATGATAAAATGTCAGCACATTCGGTGGAAGTTGCTCTCACTGTTTCGTGTCTCAGAATCTTGTGAAGAACTGGCCGACCAGGCTTTTTTGTCGCGCTGCAGCGCGTCAAGAACAAAATGATGCAACATGTTTTTAATTATCGTTGAAGTACATACATACATTTCAACAATAGTGAAACCTTTTTTTAGATAAGCCTCTGAACTTGGAGTGTTTTCGTTTTTTTTTAAACTCGTGCGTCAGTTGCTTTTTAACCGTAGCTTGCACAGACACAATATTTACGGCCCTTATTTGTGGTTGCCAGGAGCAGCCCTCAATACAATTTGAACGCTATAGCTCCAGCACTTACGATAATACTGGCTTCCAAAGTACAGAACAAAATGGTTTCTGAGCAAGATTTGGAAGTTTATTAGAAAAATATGTTTTTCTAGCCAACCATATTTTGGGGGCGAAATGTACACCAGGCGTAGATTAAGCATAAAAATTACCATTCTCGCCTGATGTGCACATTTTTTGGTAGACGTCACTAAATTTGGCCACTGCGCAGGGGCAGGTAGCAGCCGGGGTCCACGCGAGTGCTTTCCAAATTTTTTTTCATTCGGCCACAATTTTTTCCACCGAGAATATTTGTGAATCCGCACATTATATACATGCGGGAATGAGGCAAAAAATTTCAAGCGAATTGAAGAGGTCGACAGCCATGCTTTGTTCGATCTTATCTGAAATGACTCCCTTGTTATTGATATTGCATAACCCAAGTCATGAATTAAAAATCGGCACTCGGTGTACAGACCACCCCGCCAGACTTTCCAGACGTCAGAGTTTCTGCTATACCCAAACTTAAAGTTTGTGTTATCACTTTTGGACCATCATATTGGGATTAAAGCCCAACATATAACACCCAAGTGGCCCAGTTAGTAATCCAGGTGTACACGTCTCTACAAGTGTAATTGCATGGGGTACCCTGCACAGAACTATCGTGCAGTCAGATGCCGTATTTGCAAACACAACAACCTGTTTTGGCGACTTAAAAATGATCACTAGCTTTCGAACCAAACAATGTAGCTCCTGAATGACTTGTCCAAGTGGTATGATGCACAAGAGACGCTCTGCGTGCGTCTCTCTTGCTGGGCATGATGCAAAGTTGCCTTCACGTGACTTCTCATTTGCGCATTGCACCGGGTAAATTTGTCTTCGTTTACCAGCACGCTGTTGCGGAATTACTGTAGAATGTTATAGTATGCTTTGCATGGTGCTGCAATAAAGCACACCAAAGATCACAGCTGACTGGCACAGCCACCGTACCAGTGTTGTTCATATCTAACGGTGGCACGATGTTCTGCGGCCAAGAATGGCTTGAACTTCATGCATCATGGTGCCCTGTGGGGTTGCTATGTTATTACATAGCTACCAAAGCTGGTTCAGGAATCAGGCTCAAGCTTTCAGTGGCAGCATAGAGTTTGTCACAAAAATATACTTCAGGGGAAACAGGTGCTTCCAATTGCATAAGCTTGAACACTTGTTACTGTGCAGTCTACTGATAACAATATAGAATCTGAAAAAATGACTTATAACCAATCATCCCAGCACATCTCGACTCTCATAACAAGATGCTGCCCAACATTTTTATAGCACCTGACTCAAATTTTCCACTTGCGGTGCAAAATAAAAATTGCGCAGCATACGGTTTGAGAAATAACGCCTGCATTATATTACGGTTAACGATAGCCTGAGCGTTCGGTGTCAGTTCATTTCACTTCTGCCATGTGCACAACATACAGATTCTGTGCATACACTGTTCACGTAGCATGACCATGTGAATACTTTCCGTCCATAATTCCGCTGCACCAAGCACGCCATTGCCAAGCACTAACGGAAACACGGACTAGTTTTTAACCCCTTCAGCATTATTTTAAAGTGTTTTAAATATGGCGTAGAAGTTGTAAATGTATGCACGAGAAAACATCTACATTTCCGTTGTCAACCTTGGTTAACCAACACACATTACGCTTGCTGCATCTCTTTTGTAGCAGGCAAACTGCATTATATGCGTACAACTTATTGGACATCTTATTGGGCAATGGTACGGGGAGTTCGAGCAGCAGTATTTCCCAGTTTAACGGAACTGTAGGCGCTTCGTAAATTTCAGCCAGTAGAATTGGTTTGGAAAGCTTGTTAAAAATCGATTGAGACTGTGAACTGCACAATGAACCAGGAAAACGTGTGAACAGTGTACCCCAGAATACATCCATAGTGTACCCTTAGCCTCTGCGATAGGGTACGTCCAATGTTCCTTAGACACAACACAGGGTAAATTTAGCCCCTTCAATAAAATTTTCTGTGAGTGGAATGAACTCAGAAAGAGCTGTAGAAGTATTCACAGCATTTTTCTGGTTTTAAGTTCACCTGTGAACCTACCAAAATTCTTACCTGAATCCCAGACAATGAATTTACATTCTCACCACTACGCTTGCTGCATCGTAAAAAAATGAGCACAAAAAGGAAAAGGAGTTTTGTTGTACATAAAAAACACCTGTCAATGTCATGCATAAGCGAATTCCTGACAAAAACATGCCGCCAAACAGTTTGTGTCAACTGATAAAAAGGAACAAAATAGCACAAGTAACAGTAAAATAGCTCGAAGAAGCCAAAGAATTAGCAAAAAAAGTGTAACAAGATGTAAGAAACAGTGCATGACTGCTAGTTCTGCTACATGTAAACTGATTTGCGTAACTTTAAAAATTCTGAACCAAATGTCATGTTCCCGATTTTTTCTACCCCTTATTCCTTGAAAGAGCTGCAAGTCTGCCAACAACCACAGAGCATAACAAAGAGAAAGAGAAGCAGACTGTGGTTTTGTGCCCCCACAAAGCTCGACTGCAGGGTGAACAATCTTGCCATTCTATAAAAACATTTGGGGAAATGGACATCCACCCATAATAATCGATTGACACCCATACCTACGCGCATAGCAGACGGCACCAAACAGCCTTGCTCACTGTTCACGGTGCATATCCACATCAAGTTTTTAAGATGCTATGATACGCACAAGAAATAAAACCAAGTTCGTGATTTCAAGTACTGAGAAGCACCTAGAGACAATACCTGATGATATGAATGAAGCCAATTGAGGACGTCACTTTTCCTGCATTACTTTTTACTTTATTATTGCTTTTTGCTTGATGTGATTCCTCCTGTTTCTTAGAATCACAACTACTGTGTACATTTTTGGCAGGCTTCACAATGTACAAAGAACGAGTTTTGGAAAAATACCTAGTACTACCTGAAATCATATTTTTACTAATTGTTGTGGCATGTGTGAGGGTGTGGCTTGGTCTGTGCATGCCAATAAGGGTGATGAAGTATTTACCTCCACAACACAGAAGAGCGACGCAATTTTCTCTTTGAAAAACAGGCACATCAGGGGAAAGAGACCGATGAGCAGCGCCCGTGGACGACTTTGTTCTCGTGCTGCCCTGTCTGTCTGAAGGAGCCACTGCAGTGATTCCTCCGTTTTGACATGGTGTCGAAAAAATGCATGAAGCAGCTCATGATCTTCCACGCTCGATTCCGAGAACAGTCCCCGCAGTCTCGTGCCAGTGAGTCTGGAAAAAGAACGAACAAAAAAGTGCCAGCACGATCATCAGCAGCCAGCAGGATAAACAAGAACTTTATTTAATGGGCAGCCGGGGCAACTATAGAGGTGGAGGATTGTGCGCTTGCATTATTGTAAAATGTACAGTTAAATGGCTATTCTTTAATGTGAAGCATAAAATGGCTGGCATGTCATTGTGTAACTGAATTGTGCTTAATTTTTCGTCATCTTTCCGTCATTACAAAAAATTTTAAATCGCAATGCCACAATTGCCCACAAACACTAACACAAGCATGAAGATTCACACTGCAAGCATCCAACAAGCGAGGTTTTGTGCAAGAAGCCTGGTGGTAACAACCAGGGCTCACAGAAAACAAGTAGTGTCTGTGACACCAGTGTCGTTTGACAGCAGCACGAAGGCTTTGACAAAATGTGTAGAAAGGCTCTTAAGTCATACTATACACCACTGCAATTAGATGAAACCAACACTTAAGGTTCACAAGCCTTATCAAGCCAGAGCCCAACATTTTATGACCAGCTGGATGAGAGATGAAGCAGCCCTAACAGTGTTAACTATCAGGTAACTAGAAGCACTTTGTATGCCATCCACTGCTAACTTTCAAAATCTTTATCAACAATTCTACCATTTTATTCTCATTAGCTGGGACAGCGTGTGCAAAAAAGCATTTTTTTTGTAACGAATTCGAATATTGTTCAATCATCAATCATACACTGCAGTGTGGCTTTACTTTGGTGCTTACGTAATATACGTAATACTAATGGCAATCATGAGCTTCGGTTAGACGTAACTTTTCTGAATAAATGTGTTTTCTCAGTCCCATCAGATTGGTATTAATGAGTGTAGAAACAATTACTGCATGCACAATTCATGAAGTACCTTTCGAAGTGTGCCAGGAAGTGGTGCTGCGTAAATAGAAGGGGCCACTCTTTTTGCACATCGCTGGCCTTCGTGACATTTGTGTTGATATTAAGCCGCACCGATGCATAGAACGTTGTGAACAGGTGTTCCTGAAGACGTAGATCCTGCTCCTCCTCTGATTTTAGGCTTTCATCCATGAGAACCTTCTTTGCCCTTTGGACCCACTACTAACTGAAAGGCAAACATGGAAGAAAATACACCAAAAAAAGCAGCTGTAGTCAAACTTCATTTGTAGCACCAAGGCACTACCGTGCACCATCGAAGCAACCCCGATGGATTCCGGTATGCCCGACATAAACTTAGATACTACGCTTTCTCGGTGGAACTTAAATCGAAAAAAAATCGCTCCGCTAATTTTGTTAAGTGGTGATTTGACTATGTCATATCACCTTCTCACAACTTTCTAGAAAATCTACTCGGAACGCGAGCTAGGCGATATATAGCTCAAGGCTTATAGCGTGCTTTGCTTCCTGGTTTCACTGTGGTGAATTCGTTTGCAAGGAACTTTTTTTTTTTACCTCACACAGATACACATGGGCTGCTGCTGGGTAATACTGCCAGCGGTGCCAATAGCCACACGGCGGAACAATAGAGCGTCAATTTTGCAATGTACATCAGAAGCATGTACCGCAAAGGCCAATATCGCATCAACCCTAACACCTTATTTTGAGTGCACAGATACAGTTGAATTTTCTTTCTTTCCACAAACAGTGCAAGAATACAACTTCCTAAAAGACTCTGTATAAGGATTCACTTTGGTTGTTTTGCTAACTGTGTTTTGTTTGGGTCTGTAAACCTGTTCTTGTGTGTCGAATTCTTTCCTTTTTCCTTTTCCATTTCTGCCTTACTTGTACCATACGTGCCAACCTGCTTGGACCTGCGAAGGTCTGCAGTATGCAATAAATGAAATGAAATGAATGGAGAATCGCTTTCCTGCTCGCAGAAAATTCCCTGCCCCACGCCGTGTTTAAAGGTGCAACGCCAGTCGCGCGCTAAATAAAGGCCGGAAATTCTCGGCGTCAGAAGCACGTACACGCCTCCTAACTTCATAGGTTTGTAAACGGGAAGCATTAGCATTTCAAGCGTGTTTTGCCCATGACGATGTTGAGGACAACGTATACACTTCACGTACGCTAAAAACAACCTATACACTAAAAACAACCAATTTAATCCGACTGCGAGCCATGTTATACAAGGGCATCGCAATACAGGAGGCGATGACAAGGGGTACACCTTCGTGGGGTGCTCAGATGGCGACTGCCCGGCGCTCCGCTTCCCGCCGCCCGCGAAAGCCCGAGGATCGGTTTTCAACTTCAAGCCGCGCGGCGAACATTCGTAGGCCGCAACCGCTGAATAAAGCACTGCATGTGCCTGGGGCAGCTGGTATGTATGTAATTTTATTCTGCGCTTTCGGGTGAACACATTTCTACCACGATCGGTCCGGCATTGAAACTGGCCGTCCTCCATGTCTTTTTTTTTTGTCCAATCCCGGAGGCAATGAAATGACCTTGCGAAACACTCACTTATATTTTTGGTTTTTTTTGCCCTCGGACAACAACGTAAAGTAAGTTGGTTTGTCCGCACGACGCAAACGCTTTGCGGGAAAGCTCTGCGCGGCACACTCCTGGCGTGCAGCGACTTTACACAAAAGCCAAAAATTGCACTGACAGCGCCACTAGAGTTATCAACTCCCTGCTTCATGTGCTAGAAACTTCTTATAATATATAAGACGCTATCTATAACTCAAAATCACTGCCGCAAAAAAGCCTTCGCCCGCCCGGCTACTACTGTTTGATGCCACACTGCACCTCTTCGATTATCAACCTTCGACTCGCCGCGGACTCCCCGAGGAGCAATCCGGCATTCGTTTTTCCCATATATCACAGTGGTTTCGAGAATCCTCGGAATACCCGTGCACTACCCGCGGCGAGGTCGAGACTGAACAGATGAGTCCCGCTATCAAGACTTTGAATAAGTGCCGCAGGTAAGCGTTCGCTCGCCCGGCGCGACGCTATCAGTGGAATATCACGCTCCCACATCGCGAACAAACAAACGCTTGCGCAGTACATTCACCATCCCCATGTCACCTCACTCTCGCTCACTCTTCTCCCCCCAAACGGCTGCCTTCAAGCATGCGGTGTAAATACGTTTTAATCGCACTTGCAAAACAGAAACCACGTTAGGCTTAAGGTAATTCGGCGCCGCATCAGCGACGCACAAGAAGCGGATAGCACATCGTATACCTCAGTTATGAATGGCTGAATGGTACATACCTTGCAAAACGATCTTGTGTGGCGCAAAATCCATACAAAGCTGGGCTGCCAGACGCAGTCTTCGGTACTTGAAATGACGGTCGGAGTGTAGACCGCACTGACGACGCGGGAACCTACGTTGGCGAGAACCTCAGCAGATCGCCGCTCCCGGCATCCGCGCCGCGATAAAGTGTCGTGTTCCGCACTGCGTGCGCGGCTCATGTGGCGATGGCGTCCGCGGAAAAATACAGGCCGATAAAATGCGAGACGTTATTGAGACCTCGGATCAGCCGCAGTGTGTGTGACCCCTGCGTCAAAAACACTCGGGTAAAGTGCGTCTCCAGGCGTAGTTCCCCACACATATCGGATGTTGTTACGTAAATAGAAAATTTGCAGTGCTACGGTACAGTTCCTGTTACTTGGATGGAACAGCAAAGGGGGTGTAATATCGACGAACATTACATGTTCCATTGCCGTTTCCACGTAAATTGATGGTTTTTTTTAACAGTGAGCAGTCAGAGGCAGCTGGTGGGGCAGACATTCCTGAGGGCAAGCCCTACGCCCACCATCTCAAGGATCACCACTCCACCATCTCAAGGATAGAGACCTTCACCGGAGGAACATAGCTCCCACCTGTAATTCAACAGACTTGCCCACGCAAGCATTTTGCCTAGACTAGCGTGTCTGCAAGAACTACGGCCAGGACAGCACACCAGCGGGTAATCTGTCACCGCCGCAAACGACCACAGGCACGAGGCTTAACCGCCATGTTCAGTAAAAACGCAGGACGAGGCGTTATTACTTAAGCCGCAGCGGCCAAACGAAGCCCCTTCACACCGGATCTCCTGAACTGAGGGCTCGCGTAAAGGCATGCCGATGTACACCCAGCTTTCTGTCATTGGTGCAGCATGCGCTCGGCCCCTGAACAGCCAAATTCCGTCAACATGGTGCTCTCAAGTGCTCCGTGCAACGCCATGACGTACCGGAAGTCCCTGCTCCCCCTACCTCCTCAACACATCTTTCACCCTGTGATTCGTCCACCGCTGCGCACCCTGAGGAAGACCACCCGAACTAACGGCAAACCACCGGACAGCTTCAACGGCCTGACCAGGACTGGACACAACGTGTAAATAGTTTACAGCATGCCATTCCCCTCCCTCTGGGACTGTGACGGGAACTAACTTGTATATAGTGTACAGTGCACGTAAGACATTTTTTGTTGTCAATATCTTGTCCATTTTTTGTTGTTCGTTCTCTCGCGTCTGAACACCGCGAGACAACTGGAAGGGGAGTAGTTGCAGCAGTTCAGCCGCGGCAGCCGAGGGAGCTCGCGCCGCCGGAGCAGGGCACAGCGTGGCTGCAGATTCTGTCGCGAGCCGCGAGCCACGAGTCACGGGGTCGGCATTTGAAATCTGGACACCGAGCGGACAGCACCGCGTTTGCACTCTCCCACGCAGGATCACCACCGGCGCTAGGGTTTACCCGTCTCCGCCGCAGTTCGCCTTCTGCTAACCGCTTGGTACTCTGCAATAAATGAAGGCAGGACGTCTCCTTACGTCCCCTCCAAGTTCATTCATAAAACGATGAAGATGATGGTGATGATGATTGGAGGCCCTCCCTTCGTACCTGGACGTCGGTTGTCACCAACCGACGTGCCTGTGTTATTCTACTTATTTGAACCTAATGGGTCAGCCCTTCTCCCCCCGGTTTTAAACTCCCATTGCTCCCCCCCCCCCTTCCTGCCCTTGCACACCTGTTTACCACTCCCCCTTCTGTTCTAAATTCTAATTCGTTGTATTACTCTTCCTACGTCCCACTCTCTTCCCTACTTTTCGTCCACCACCACTCCAGCCGCCTCTTCGTCACCTCTATAGCCCTGAAGTTGAGGCACCCCTCACACCATATCCAAAGCCTTCGTCTCCGTCGCTTCCCCATCGTCCAGCCACGGTGGTGGTGAAAAAAACTTTATTCATCCAAAGCTGTATAGATAGACGCGCCGGCTGGTAGCATCGGCACACTACAGTCCCCTAGTCGACGGCCAGGAGCCCGTGGGCCCTAGCGGCGAGTTCGGCCAGCTGGATTATACACTCGATCTTGCACTTGTGTGTCGGAGCTGAGCAGCGTAGCTAGGGTGGCTAGCCACCTTATTCTAGCCACCTTAGCGTAGCCTCCCATTGCTCTAGAGTGGTAAGGGGCAGGGACAGAGTACGTAAAGAGTGGGTTTGGAGGGGCACGCGCCCACCATATGGTGGAGGGAAGATAAAGGCGCACCGCACCATGTGCGCAGTATCGCGTGGGAAAGTGGGGGCGGCACAATGCGGGTTGCGGGAAGGTGTTAATTTGCAGCCGACGCCACTGAACAGACAGCCTGCGGTTTAAGGTGGGAGCGGGGCCGGGGAAGTGCGTCCGATGGACCTTTTTCCAGTACCGGTCCCTCTAGCGGCCGCCACGGCGAACTAAAAATGGCAGCAAGGCACACCCCCCAGGAAAGTTTGCCTTTCGGAGAACTCGTGCACAAAATATCCTGGTCCTGCTGCCCCTCCCGCACTGACCCATCACCCGCACCTTTCACATGAATGTCACGGTAGCAGGGGAACGTTCTCCTGACTAATCTGCCGTGTTCGAAGCCCCCCCCCCCCCCCCCCCCCCCCACTCTTTTTTTTTTTCGTAACCCCTCACTGGCAGCGTGGTCAGTCCCAAGCGCCTTCGCCCCTTTTCTTAGGAAGCCATTATTGTATGCACGTACGAACCCACCCCGAGCAGTCCAAAGAGAGAAAGAAACAAAGCAGAAAACCGAGGTGCGCGCTTTTGTTTATTTTGCCCGAGGCGCCTGCCAAGAATGGCGGACCGGCAGCCAGCGCATGCGCAGATCGCTACTGGAATAAGGTCCATTAAGGCGGTAGTGCTGCATGATGTCTCGAACCGATACCTAACCAGGCGATCCCTTCCTCCCGCTCGAGGTGTAGAGGCAGAATCCGAGGCAGAAATCTCGGGCTACCTCGTTAGCCAGCTCGTTACCCAGAAGGGACGAATGGGCCGGTGTCCACATCAGGCGTGGGCAATGTGCAGGCGGATTCGGTGCTGTCTGCAGGATGCGTGAGGTGATGGGGTATCCGTCGACCCGTCTCAAAGTTCCGAAGAGCCGCCTGCGAGTCGGAGATTATTGCGGTGGCGGGGTAGCGGTAAGGGCCAGGGCAATGGCGACTTCTTCACCAACTTCAGGGTGAGGCATGGAGACTGAGCACGAAGCAACAGAGTCTCCTCGGGAGTTGACGACTACGGCGACACAGGCTGCATGGTCGGGATATTCCGCTGCGTCGACGTACAGGGTAATGGGGTGCGAAGCATGGACCTTGTAAGTTGTGTGGCCTTGGCCCGGGCAAGGCGGAGTTCTTGATGGAAGGCAGGATTCATGTTCCGTGGGATGGGACCACACTGTAGCGGGATCGGAGAGAGTCGCTCAAACTGACCTTATGTCCATGCTGCGTAGCAAAGGAGATGCCCAGTTTTGTTAAGATGGAGCCGCGGTCGTATCTCTGTACGGTATATGACAATATGCTCTACGGTTTTCTGATCCTTGCCACAGCATACAGAAGTTTCGTCCTATTGCCTGTAGATAGCCGCGGGTATGCCCGTATTCTCAGACACTTCGCCCGTGCTTCAAAATGCAATGCACTGCCTGGCGTATTGCCATAGAAACCTTCCTTCCTGATTTCTAGTTTCTCTGTTCTATAAGCCTCCAGGGTTTTTTCACTTCCATTTTCTGTACCAAATTTACCGTCTCTCCTTCCCTTGCCGATACATAAGAATATGGCGCCTCTAGCGGTCATTTCACCATCTAAGGGTGATGGAACTCATGTATGGGAGCAGGCATTGGGAATAAAAAGGGCAACGTTCAATGTATGTGCAGTTTGTTTCGGTTTCGGTTCAAAACTAAAATAATACTCCATAAAAACGCAAAGCAAATTAAGGCAGTGCTTACCATTTCGTTATTTTGAAATATGCTTAATAATGACACTTACATAAATTTTATGGTGAATAATTGATGGAGAACGAAGTTCGGCCTATGAGTTCGGCAAGACTTGCACATTTGCATTCAAAGTTAACGCCAGTGCTGCACTGACACAACCTAATCCGGAGGTGGTGCACCTGTGCTTGCACCACTTGCACGACGCTCACGCGCAGTAAGGAACACGACGCGAGTTTCAAACAACGTTGGTGGTCTGTTTGTTGTTGCGAACCCGCTGGCGTGTGTGCGCTTGGCGAGGGCGGATTCTTGAGGCACCCTCGTGCGCGACTCATGCCCTCTTACTCCTTCGGGAATTCAACACTCGACTCCGGCACCGCGTTCTGTGTGCTTTCCTCTCACCTTCGTCGGCAAGCTGGCGAAGCAAGCAATGTGCTGCAAGTAGCGATGCAGAAGGACGGACAATGAAAGCCAAGTTGGCGCTGTCCGCGTCTTGCCTTGAGCGGACGTCTTCCAAACTTGCCGGGTTGGGGGTGCCGTATCGTCCCAAAGTTACGGCGGTGTTTCGTGCTTGCTGCTCCATACACCACCTCCGTCGTTCGCAAAATGCTGTCAAAAGACTGCGTGTTCCGTGCGTCCAGAAGTGCGAGTGACATGCGGTGACAGCCAGCTAACAAGCGCTAATTCGCGCCCCGTTCCGGCCGCCCCTCGACTTGTCTTCCGAGGCGGCTGCGACAGCGTTGTCACTCACGCCGAGAACTCCGTAAGCGCACTCACACGAGTTAAGAGACAGCGCGAGCTTCCTTTCGGGGTCACCAGATCCCATCGCATGCTCGGAAATGAAGTCCTGCGGCGGGCCTAAGCGTTTGTATTTCCTCGTCAACCTAATGCTCGCTGCGAACATCGTCTCTGGCGAGCTTCGGCCAGCTTATTACAGCGCATACTCGGCGGCGGCCGCGAGCGATGCCCGCGCGAAAAGGCACGACAACGCCATAGACAAGGTAACCCCGACGCCGGCTTCGTCGAACATCACTACTGTCAGCGCTGCGTCGGCTGCGACCCACGGAGAG